>NC_135809.1:66089727-66165307 GCF_964213995.1 Mustelus asterias | reverse complement strand
GGAGGGGGTTTTGGTTGAGTCTCGGAGGGGATTTCGGGTCAGTGTGGGAGGGGTTGTTCAGTTTGGAAGGGATATTTCACTTTGGGGGTGATGGAGGAACTGGTTCTGCGTGGTGTCGGGGGGTGTTTGGGTTGGGCGGGTGTTTGGGGCGGGGCAGGTGTTTGGGACAGGGGGGTGTTTACCTGGACAGTTACATGAGCAGTCTGGGAATGGAGGGATACAAATGAATGGTCCAGTTGGACCAATGAGCGGCACAGGCTTGGAAGGCCAAAGGGCCTGTTTCCTGTGCTGTACTGTTCTTTGTTCTTTGTGTTTGGGCAGGATGGGTGTTTGGGTGGGACGGGTGTTTGTGCGGGTGTGTGGGCGGGTGTTTGGGCAGGATGGGTGTTTGGGTGGGACGGGTGTTTGTGCGGGTGTGTGGGCGGGTGTTTGGGCAGGATGGGTGTTTGGGTGGGACGGGTGTTTGTGCGGGTGTATGGGCGGGTGTTTGGGCAGGATGGGTGTTTGTGCGGGACGGGTGTTTGTGCGGGTGCATGGGCAGGTGTTTGGGCAGGGTGGGGGTTTTTGTGGGGTGGGAGTTTGGGCGGGGTGTGGGTTTGATCAAGCTGGGTGTTTGGTCGGGTGTTTGAGCGGGGAGGATGTTAGAGTCAAGTGGGTGTTTGGGTGGGTGTTTGGGCGGGCGGGTGTTAGGGGTCAGGCGGGTGTTTGGGGTGGGACGGGTGTTTGGGCGGGGCAGGTGTTTAGGTCGAGTGGGTGTTTGGGTGGGTGTTTGACCAGCGCAGCTGTATGGGAGGGGTGGGTGCTTGAGCAGGGCAGGTGTTTGGGGTCCGGGCGGGTGTTTGGCCGGGTTTCCGGTCAGCTGGAGGGTTTGGGTCAGTTTGTGAGGGGGTTTCGGGTCGGTTTGAGAGGGGGTTTTGGGTCAGTTTGGGAGGGGGTTTTGGGCCAGTTTTGCAAGGGGCTTGGGTCAGATTGGGAGAGGGTTTCATAGAGTCATAGAACCATAGAAAATTACAGCTCAGAAACAGGCCTTTTGGCCCTTCTTGTCTGTGCCAAACCATTTTTTGCCTAGTCCCACTGACCTGCACTTGGACCATATCCCTCCACACCCCTCTCATCCATGAACCCGTCCAAGTTTTTCTTAAATGTTAAAAGTGATTTACCACTTTATCCGGCAGCTCATTCCACACTCCCACCACTCTCTGCGTGAAGAAGCCCCCCCTAATATTCCCTTTAAACTTTTCTCCTTTCACCCTTAACCCATGCCCTCTGGTTTGTTTTCTCCCCTCGCCTCAGCGGAAAAAACCTGCTTGCATTCACTCTATCTATACCCATCAAAATCTTATACACCTCTATCAAATCTCCCCTCAATCTTCTACGCTCCAGGGAATAAAGTCCCAACCTATTCAATCTCTCTCTGTAACTCAGCTTCTCAAGTCCCGGCAACATCCTTGTGAACCTTCTCTGCACTCTTTCAACCTTATTTACATCCTTCCTGTAACTAGGTGACCAAAACTGTACACAATACTCTAGATTCGGCCTCACCAATGCCTTGTATAACCTTACCATAACACTCCAACTTTTATACTCGATACTCCGATTTATAAAGGCCAATGTACCAAAGGCACTCTTTACGACCCTATCCACCTGTGACGTCACTTTTAGGGAATTCTGTACCTGTATTCCCAGATCCCTCTGTTCAACTGCACTCTTCAGAGTCCTACCATTTACCCTGTACGTTCTACATTGGTTTGTCCGTCCAAAGTGCAATATTTCACACTTGTCTGCGTTAAATTCCATTTGCCATTTTTCAGCCCATTTTTCTAGTTGGTCCAAATCCCTCTGCAAGCTTTGAAAACCTTCCTCACTGTCCACTACACCTCCAATCTTTGTATCATCAGCAAACTTGCTGATCCAATTTACCACATTATCATCCAGATCATTGATATAGATGACAAACAACAATGGACCCAACACCAATCATAGACGTTTACAGCATGGTAACAGGCCCTTCGGCCCAACTTGTCCATGCTGCCCTTGCCCACATTTGGCTCATATCCCTCTATACCCATCGTACCCATGTAACTATCTAAATGCTTTTTAAAAGATAAAATTGTACCCGCCTCTACTACTACCTCTGGCAGCTTGTTCCAGACACTCACCACCCTGTGTGTGAAAAAATTGAGACTCTGGACACTTTTGTATCTCTCCCCTCTCACCTTAAACCGAGGCCCTCTGGTTTTAGACTCCCCTACCTTTGGGAAAAGATATTGACTATCTAGCTGATTTGTGCCCCTCATCATTTTATAGACCTCTATAAGGTCACCCCTCAGCCTCCTACGCTCCAGAGAAAAAAGTCCCAGTCTATCCAGCCTCTCCTTATAACTCAATCCATCAAGTCCCGGTAGCATCCTAGTAAATCTTTTCTGCACTCTTTCTAGTTTAGTAATATCCTTTCTATAATAGGATGACCAGAATTGCACACAGTATTCCAAGTGTCAGTTCGGGGAGGTGGCTTCCGGTTCGTTGGGGAGTTCGGGTCAGTTGGAGGGTTCAGGTCCATTGGGGGTTTCAAGGTTAGGTTGGGAGGGGGTTTCGGGTCAGTCGGAGAGAGGGTTTCCAGTGAGTTTGAGGGGGCGGTTTTGGGTCAGTTCGGAAGAGGTTTTGGGTCAGTTTGGGAGGGGCAATCAGGTCAGTGTGGGAGGTGATTTTGGGTCAGTATGGGAGGGGTTGGTCAGTTTTGGAGGGACATTTCAGTTTGGAAGTGATGGAGGAACTGGTTTTGCGTGGTGTGAGGCAGGTGTTTGGACGGGGCGGTGTTTGGGACAGGGGGTTGTTTGGGCAGGATGGGTGTTTGGGTGGGACGGGTGTTTGTGCGGGTGTATGGGTGGGTGTTTGGGCAGGGTGGGGGTTTTTGTGGGATGGGAGTTTGGGCGGGGTGTGGGTTTGATCAAGCTGGGTGTTTGGTCGGGTGTTTTGGGCGGGACGGGTGTTTGGGTGGGGTTGGTGATTGGGCACGGCGGGTGTTAGGTGTCAGGCGGGGGTTTGATGTCGGGCGGGTGTTTGGGGCCAAGCAGGTGTTTGGGGGCCGGGCGGGTGTTCGAGGGCTGAGCGGGTGTTTGGGGGCTGGGCGGGTGTTTGGGGTCGAGTGGGTGTTTGGGGCGGGATGGATGTTTGGGTGGGTGTTTGACCGGGGTGACTGTTTGGGCGGGACAAGTGTTTTGGACGGGGCGACTGTTTGGACCGGATGGGTGCTTGAGCAGGGCGGATGTTTGGGGGCTGGGCGGATGTTTGGGGTCTGGGCGGACGTTTGGGATCCGGGCGGATGTTTGGGATCCGGGCGGATGTTTGGGGCCGGGCTTCCGGTCAGTTGGGGGGTTCGGGTCAGTTTGGGAGGGGGTTTCAGGTCAGTTTTTGGAGGGGGTTTTGGGACAGTTTTGAAAGGGGCATGGGTCAGTTTGGGAAAGGGTTTCGTGTCTGTTCGGGGAGGTGGTTTCCGGTCAGTTGGGGGGTTTGGGTCATTTGGAGGGTTCGGGTCCATTGGGGGTTTCAGGTTAGTTTGGGAGGGGGTTTCAAGTCAGTTGGGGAGAGGGTTTCCGGTGAGTTTGAGAGGGGGTTTTGGGTCAGTTCGGAAGGAGTTTGGAAGGGATTTTGGGTCAGTTTGGGAAGGGATTTCGTGTCAGTTTGAGAGAGGGCTTTGGATCAGTTTGAGAAGGGGTTATGGGACAGTTTAGAACATAGAACATAGAACATAGAACATAGAACATTACAGCGCAGAACAGGTGGTTGTAGAGGGTTGTTTTTCAAACTGGAGGCCTGTCACCAGCGGTGCGCCTCAGGGATCAGTGCTGGGTCCTCTGTTATTTGTCATTTATATCCATGATTTAGAACATAGAACATAGAACAGTACAGCACAGAACAGGCCCTTCGGCCCACGATGTTGTGCCGAGCTTTATCTGAAACCAAGATCAAGCTATCCCACTCCCCATCATCCTGGTGTGCTCCATGTGCCTATCCAATAACCGCTTAAATGTTCCTAAAGTGTCTGACTCCACTATCACTGCAGGCAGTCAATTCCACACCCCAACCACTCTCTGCGTAAAGAACCTACTTCTGATATCCTTCCTATATCTCCCACCACGAACCCTATAGTTATGCCCCCTTGTAATAGCTCCATCCACCCGAGGAAATAGTCTTTGAACGTTCACTCTATCTATCCCCTTCATCATTTTATAAACCTCTATTAAGTCTCCCCTCAGCCTCCTCCACTCCAGAGAGAACAGCCCTAGCTCCCTCAACCTTTGCTCATAAGACCTACAAGACCTACATACAGTAAATGACAGAATGCTTAAGAGTATTGATAGGCAGAGGGATTTGGGTGTACAGGTACACAGGTCACTGAAAGTGGCAACGCAGGTGGAGAAGATAGTCACGAAGGCATACGGCATGCTTGCCTTCAACGGCCGGGGCATTGAGTTTAAAAATTGGCAAGTCATGTTGCAGCTTTATAGAACCTTAGTTAGAACCTCAACCTCCTCCGCTCCAGAGAGAACAGCCCTAGCTCCCTCAACCTTTCCTCATAAGACCTACCCTCCAAACCAGGCAGCATCCTGGTAAATCTCCTCTGCACTCTTTCCAGCGCTTCCACATCCTTCTTATAGTGAGGTGACCAGAACTGCACACAATATTGGATGTGAATATAGGAGGCATGGTTGGTAAGTTTGCAGATGACATCAAGATTGGTGGCATAGTGGATAGTGACGCAGATTATCTAGGATTGCAATGGGATCTTGGTCAATTGGGCCAGTGGACTGAAGAATGGCAGATGAAGTTTACTTTAGATAAATACAGGGTGATTCATTTTGGTAGATTGAATCAGGGCAGGACTTACTCAGTTAATGGTTGGGCATTGGGGAGAGTTACAGAACAAAGAGATCTAGGGGTACATGTTATAGCCCCTTGAAAGTGCAGTCACACGTGGACAGAGTGGTGAAGAAGGCATTCGGCATGCTTGGTTTCATTGGTCAGAACATTGAATACAGGAGTTGGGACGTCTTGTTGAAGTTCTACAAGACATTGGTAAGGCCACACTTGGGATACTGTTTACAATTCTGGTCACCCTATTATAGAAAGGATATTATTAAACTAGAAAGAGTGCAGAAACGATTTACTAGGATGCTACCAGGACTTGATGGTTTGAATTATGAGAGGCTGGATAGACAGGGACTTTTTTCTCTGGAGTGTAGAAGGCTGAGGGGTGATCTTATGGAGGTCTCTAAAATAATGAGGGGCATAGATCAACTAGATTGTCAATATCTTTTCCCAAAGGTAGGGGAATCTAAAACTAGAGGGCATAGGTTTAAGGTGAGAGGGGAGAGATACAAAATGGTCCAGAGGGGCAATATTTTCACACATAGGGTGGTGTCTGGAACAAGCTGCCAGAGGTTGTAGTAGAGGCGAGTACAAGTTTGTCTTTTAAAAAACATTTAGACAGTTACATTGGTACGATGGGTATAGAGGGATATGGGCCGAATGTGGGCAATTGGGACTAGCTTCGGGGTTTAAAAAAAAAAGGCGGCATGGACAAGTTGGGCCAAAGAGCCTGTTTCCATGCTGTAAACCTCTATGACTCCCTCTACACTTCCCCAGCAAACACTCTCAGCACAGGTAAAGATTGGGATTAGATACAAAATAAAGCTCCCTCTACATCGTCCCCATCTAACACTCCCAGGACAGATGCAGCATGGGGTTAGATATTGAATAAAGCTTCCTCTACACAGTCCCAACCAAACATTCATAGGGCAGGTTCAGATAGAGAATAAAGCTCCCTCTGTACATTCCCATCAAACATTCCCAGGTAGGTACAGTATGAGGTTAGATACAGAGTAAAACTCCCTCTGCACTGTCCCCATCAAACGTTCCCAGGCCAGGTACGGTACAGGGTTCGATACTGAGTAATGTTCCCTTTACACGGGCGGCATGGTAGCACAGTGGTTAGCACTGCTGCTTCACAGCTCCAGGGGCCTGGGTTCGATTCCCGGCTTGGGTGGAGCTTGCACATTCTCCTCGTGTCATAGAACATAGAACATTACAGCGCAGAACAGGCCCTTCGGCCCACGATGTTGCACCGACCAGTTAAAAAAAAAACTGTGACCCTCCAACCTAAACCAATTTCTTTTCGTCCATGAACCTATCTACGGATCTCTTAAACGCCCCCAAACTAGGCGCATTTACTACTGATGCTGGCAGGGCATTCCAATCCCTCACCACCCTCTGGGTAAAGAACCTACCCCTGACATCGGTTCTATAACTACCCCCCCTCAATTTAAAGCCATGCCCCCTCGTGCTGGATTTCTCCATCAGAGGAAAAAGGCTATCACTATCCACCCTATCTAAACCTCTAATCATCTTATATGTTTCAATAAGATCCCCTCTTAGCCGCCGCCTTTCCAGCGAAAACAATCCCAAATCCCTCAGCCTCTCCTCATAGGATCTCCCCTCCATACCAGGCAACATCCTGGTAAACCTCCTCTGCACCCTCTCCAAAGCCTCCACATCCTTCCTGTAATGTGGGGACCAGAACTGCACACAGTACTCCAAGTGCGGCCGCACCAGAGTTGTGTACAGTTGCAACATAACGCTACGACTCCTAAATTCAATCCCCCTACCAATAAACGCCAAGACACCATATGCCTTCTTAACAACCTTATCTACTTGATTCCCAACTTTCAGGGATCTATGCACACATACACCTAGATCCCTCTGCTCCTCCACACTATTCAAAGTCCTCCCGTTAGCCCTATACTCAACACATCTGTTATTCCTACCAAAGTGAATTACCTCACACTTCTCCGCATTAAACTCCATCCGCCACCTCTCGGCCCAACTTTGCAACCTGTCTAAGTCTTCCTGCAAACTACGACACCCTTCCTCACTGTCTACCACACCACCGACTTTGGTGTCATCAGCAAATTTGCTAATCCACCCAACTATACCCTCATCCAGATCATTAATAAATATTACAAACAGCAGTGGCCCCAAAACAGATCCCTGAGGTACACCACTTGTAACCGCACTCCATGATGAATATTTACTATCAACCACCACCCTCTGTTTCCTATCCGCTAGCCAATTCCTGATCCAATTTCCTAGATCACCCCCAATCCCATACATCTGCATTTTCTGCAGAAGCCTACCATGGTGAACCTTATCAAACGCCTTACTAAAATCCATATATACCACGTCCACTGCCTTGCCCCCATCCACCTCCTTGGTCACTTTCTCAAAAAACTCAATAAGGTTAGTAAGGCACGACCTACCTGCCACAAAACCATGCTGACTATCACCTATCAATTCATTACTCTCCAAATAACTATAAATCCTATCCCTTATAATTTTTTCCAACATCTTGCCGACAACAGAAGTGAGACTCACCGGTCTATAATTCCCGGGGAAGTCTCTGTTCCCCTTCTTAAACAATGGGACAACATTCGCTAACCTCCAATCTTCTGGTACTATACCAGAGGCCAACGACGACCTGAAGATCAGAGCCAGAGGCTCTGCAATCACTTCTCTTGCCTCCCAGAGAATCCTTGGATAAATCCCATCCGGACCAGGGGATTTATCTATTTTCAGACCCTCCAGAATATCCTGCACATCCTCCTTATCAACTGTAATACTGTCTATTCTACTCCCTTGCAACCCAGTGTCCTCCTCAGCTATATTCATGTCCCCTTGCGTGAACACCGAAGAGAAATATTGGTTCAATGCTTCACCAATCTCCTCCGGTTCCACACATAACTTCCCTCTGCCATCTATAACTGGCCCTAAACTTGCCCTAACCAACCTTCTGTTCTTGACATACCTATAGAACGCCTTAGGATTCTCTTTAACCCTATCCGCCAAAGTCTTCTCATGTCCCCTTTTAGCCCTTCTAAGCTCGCTCTTCAACTCCCTCTTAGCCAATCTAAAGCTTTCTAGTGCACTACCCGAGTGCTCACGTCTCATCCGAACATAAGCCTCCTTTTTCTTTTTAACCAACAGGCCCTTCGGCCCTCGATGTTGCACCGACCAGTGAAACCAATCTAAAGCCCCTCTAATCTACACTATTCCAATCTCATCCATATGTTTATCCAACAACCATTTGAATGCTCTTAATGTTGACGAGTCCACTACTGCTGCAGGCAGGGCATTCCACGCCCTTACTACTCTCTGAGTAAAGAACCTACCTCTAACATCTGTCCTATATCTTTCACCCCTCAATTTAAAGCTATGTCCCCTCGTGCTAGCCAACACGATCCGAGGAAAAAGGCTCTCACTATCCACCCGATCTAATCCTCTGATCATCTTGTATGCCTCTATTAAGTCACCTCTTAACCTTCTTCTCTCTAACGAAAACAACCTCAAGCCCCTCAGCCTTTCCTCATACGATTTTCCCACCATACCAGGCAACATCCTGGTAAATCTCCTCTGCACCCTTTCCAACACTTCCACATCTTTCCTATAATACGGCGACCAGAACTGTACGCAATACTCCAAATGCGGCCGCACCAGAGTTTTGTACAGTTGCAGCATGACCTCCTGGCTCCGAAACACAATCCCTCTACCAATAAAAGCTAACACACCGTACGCCTTCTTAACAACCCTATCAATGTGGGTGCCAACTTTCAGGGATTTATGCACATGGACACCCAGATCCCTCTGTTCATCCACACTACCAAGTATCTTACCATTAGCCCAGTACTCTGTATTCCTGTTACTCCTTCCAAAGTGAATCACCTCACACTTTTCCGCATTAAACTCCATTTGCCACCTCTCAGCCCAGCTCTGCAGCTTATCTATGTCCCTCTGTAATCTGCCACTTCCCTCCGCACTGTCTACAACTCCACCGACTTTAGTGTCATCCGCAAAGTTACTAATCCATCCTTCCATGCCCTCATCCAGGTCATTAATAAAAATGACAAACAGCAGTGGCCCCAAAACAAATCCTTGCGGTACACCACTAGTAACTGAACTCCAGGATGAATATTTCCCATTAACCACCACCCTTTGTTTTCTTACAGCTAGCCAATTCCGGGTCCAAACCACTAAATCACCCTCAATCCCATGTGTCCGTATTTTTTGCAAAAGCTTACCATGGGGAACCTTATCAAACGCTTTGCTGAAGTCCATATACACCACATCAACCGCTTTACCCTATTCCACCTCTTTGGTCACCTTCTCAAAGAACTCAATAAGGTTTGTGAGGCACGACCTACCCTTCACAAAACCGTGCTGACTATCCCTAATCAAATTAGTCCTTTCTAGGTGATTATAAATCCTATCTCTTATAATCCTTTCCAATACTTTGCCCACAACAGAAGTAAGGCTCACTGGTCTATAATTACCAGGGTTGTCCCTACTCCCCTCTTGAACAAGGGGACAACATTTGCTATCCTCCAGTCTTCTGGCACTGTTCCTGTAGACAATGATGACACAAAGATCAAAGCCAAAGGCTCTGCAATCTCCTCTCTAGCCTCCCAGAGAATCCTAGGATAAATCCCATCCGGCCCAGGGGACTTATCTATTTTTACCCTTTCCAGAATTGCTAACACCTCCTCCTTATGAACATCAATCCCATCCAGTCCAACAGCCTGCATCTCAGTACTCCCCTCGACAACACTGTCCCTCTCCAGTGTGAATACCAACGAAAAATATTCATTTAGCGCCTCTCCTATCTCTTCAGACTCCACGCACAACTTCCCACTCCTGTCCTTGACTGGCCCTAATCTTACGCTAGTCATTCTTTTACTCCTGACATACCTATCGAAAGCTTTAGGGTTTTCCTTGATCCTACCCGCCAAAGACTTCTCATGTCCCCTCCTGGCTCTTCTTAACTCTTTCTTTAGGTCCTTCCTGGCTAACTTGTAACTCTCAAGCACCCTAACGGAGCCTTCACGTCTCATCTGAACATAAGTCTCCTTCTTCCTCTTCACAAGAGATTCAACCTCCTTAGTAAACCACGGTTCCCTCACACGTCTGCTTCCTCCCTGCCTGACAGGTACATATTTATCAAGGACGTGTAGTAGCTGTTCCTTGAACAAGTTCCACATTACAATTGTGCCCATCCCCTGCAGTTTCCTTCTCCAACCTATGCCAGCTAAATCTCACCTAATCGCATCATAATTTCCTTTCCCCCAGCTATAACTCTTGCCCTTTGGTATATACCTATCCTTTTCCATCGCTAAAGTAAACGTAATCGAATTGTGGTCACTGTCACCAAAGTGCTCACCTACCTCCAAATCTAACACCTGGCCTGGTTCATTACCCAGTACCAAATCCAATGTGGCCTCGCCTCTTGTTGATCGATCTACATACTGCGTCAGGAAGCCTTCCTGCACACATTGGACAAAAACTGACCCCTCTAAAGTACTCGAACTATAGCTTTTCCAGTCAATATTTGTAAAGTTAAAGTCCCCCAGTACAACTACCCTGTTACTTTCGCTCCTATCCAGAATCATCTTTTCAATCTTTTCCTCTACATCTCTGGAACTTTTCGGAGGTCTATAAAAAACTCCCAACAGGGTGACCTCTCCTTTCCTGTTTCTAACCTCAGCCCAAACTACCTCAGTAGACGAGTCCTCATCAAATGTCCTTTCTGCCACCGTAATACTGTCCTTGACTAACAATGCCACACCTCCCCCTCTTTTACCACCTTCCCTGCACTTACCGAAACATCTAAACCCCGGAACCTGCAACAACCATTCCTGTCTCTGCTCTATCCATGTCTCTGAGATGGCCACAACATCGAAATCCCAGGTACCAAGCCATGCTGCAAGCTCACCCACCTTATTCCGGATGCTCCTGGCATTGAAGTATACACACTTCAAACCACCTTCCTGCCTGCCAGTACACTCCTGCGACTCTGAAACCTCATCCATGACCTCACTACTCTCAACCTCCTGTACACCGGAGCTACAATTCAGGTACCCACCCCCCTGCTGAATTAGTTTAAACCCTCCCGAAGAGCATTAGCAAATTTCCCCCCCAAGATATTGGTACCCCTCTGGTTCAGGTGCAGACCATCCTGTTTGTAGAGGTCCCACCTACCCCAGAAAGAGCCCCAATTGTCCAGGTATCTGAAACCCTCCCTCCTGCACCATCCCTGTAACCACGTGTTCAACTGCTCTCTCTCCCTATTCCTCTCCTCACTATCACGTGGCACGGGTCACAAACCAGAGATAACAACTTTGTTTGTTCTAGCCCTAAGCTTCCACCCTAACTCCCTGAATTTCTGCCTTACATCCCCATCCCTTTTCCTATCTATGTCTTGAGTGCCTATGTGAACCACAACTTGGGGCTGGTCCCCCTCCCCCTTAAGGATTTCGAAAACACGATCCGAGACATCACGGACTCTGGCTCCTGGGAGGCAACACACCAACCGCGAGTCTCTCTCATTCCCGCAGAATCTCCTATCCGTCCCTTTAACTGTGGAGTCCCCAATGACTAATCCTCTACTCCTCTCCCCCCTTCCCTTCTGAGCCACAAGGACAGACTCTGAGCCAGTGACCTGTACACCATGGCTTATCCCTGCTAAGTCCCCCCCCCCCCCCCCCAACAGCATCCAAAAGTGTACTATCCCCAATTTCTACTACATTTTTTGTTTCTCCCCCCACTTGGATGGCTCCCTGTACCTTGGTGCTGTGGTCAGTTTGCTCATCCTCCCTTTCCCTACCCTTCTGAGCTGCCGGGCCGGACTCTGCGCCGGAGGCACGGCCACTGTTGCTTCCCCCAGGTAGGCTGCTCCCCCCAACAGTACTTAAACAGGAGTACTTATTTTTAAGGGGCACAGCCACTGGGGTACTCTCTAGTACCTGACCTTTCCCCTTCCCCTTCCTAACCGTGACCCACTTGTCTGTCCCTCGTGGCCCCGGTGTGACCACCTGCCTGTAACTCCTATCTATCACCTCCTCATTCTCCCTAACCAGACGAAGGTCATTGAGCTGCAGTTCCAGTTCCCCAACGCGGTCCCTTAAGAGCTGCAGCTCGACGCACCTGGTGCAGATATGGACGTCCGGGAGGCTAGCTGACTCCAGGACCTCCCACATCAGTCACTGAGGACAACAAACTGGCCTCACAATCATAATTCCCCCTTTCTTCCAATGGCACAGGAAAAAAAAACTGTCTAAACCTACCCCACCTCTGCCTGTTTACACCGAAGCCCGATGAGCCAAAGCCCGTCAGCTCTCACTCTACTTCTCACTCACTCCACTGCCCGCTCCTGACGCTGCCCGCTCAAAAGTGCGGCCTGCTTTTAAACCCTCCAAAAACCTTCCCAGGCTACTCCTGGGCCTACTTCCTGTTTTGGTTTAAACAAGCATTGTTTTATACTTTCTGGATGTCCCATGATCATATTATAAAGTACTTGTGTTCTATGTTATGAATCAAGCACTGCTAAGAGTTGTTTTGTTTTGTTTTTGAATGTATTTCTTATCAATAAAAAATTTGGTGTGGCGCGAGCAAATTTTTATTCCCAAAGTGCGGCCCAGTGAAAAAAGTTTGGGAACCACTGCTTTAATCGCATGATTTATTATTTCACTGCATTGTTAGCTCACCAGTTTGTTTAAACTTTGGTGATCTCGGAAGAGCAGCAGTTTCTGATCCTGGCAGGTTCTTTTGCTCTCCAGTATTGAACAAGTGCCTGACCTGGTAACAATAAAGAGAAACAGTCAGCACTACACACCAATATTAATGCTTGTAATCCTCAAAACAGGGGCAGTGTTAATGTCCACAATGAATAGGATAGAATGACAAGGACTACGACCCTCCTTCGGCCATTCTACAGAGCTGGGTTGTAAGCCATGTGTGCTATCTCAGGGATTCTAACAAGGGCGCTGGATTTGAGATTTAATGGTGTTGGCCATGATTTCCAGGGATCAGGAGATGACAGTAAATTGAAGATAGGAGCAACTGCATTTTAAACCACTGCCTGCGGTCTGAGAGACAGAGGGAGCTTCCCCCGAAGCCCTCAAACAGATTCTAACCGCAAAACAGCCCTACACCAGGGACACAGTTCAGAACCAGGATCTGCTACCTCGAAACTCCCCAAATCACGTGTCCAGTCCCAAGTCCGCACCACAACAATCTGTCCCCAAACCAAATCTCCTGCCAGCAAACCCCAAACCCCGCTCACCCCACTCCGAACTCCACTTTTCCTGCAAATCCTACTCCCCCAACCCCATTCCTCCCTCCGCCAACCCCACTCTTCATCCTCGCCAGCCCAACTCTCCCCACACTCCCACAAACCCCACTCTCCCCCCCACCCCCCTCTCCCCCCCCACCCCCACAAACCCCACTCTCCCCCCACCCACCCCACTCTCCCCCCCACCCCCACAAACCCCACTCTCCCCCCACCCCCACAAACCCCACTCTCCCCCCACCCACCCCACTCTCCCCCCCACCCCCACAAACCCCACTCTCCCCCCACCCCCACAAACCCCACTCTCCCCCCCACCCCCACAAACCCCACTCTCCCCCCCACCCCCACAAACCCCACTCTCCCCCCACCCACCCCACTCTCCCCCCCATCCCCACAAACCCCACTCTCCCCCCACTTCCACAAATCTCATTCTCCCCTCACTCCCACAAACCCCATTCTCCCCCCCACCCCCACAAATATAATATTAAGGGTAAGACGCTTGGCAGCGTGGAAGATCAGAAGGATCTTGGGGTCTGGGTTCATAGGACGCTCAAAGCAGCGTCCGCGCCGCAGGTAGAGGCTGTGGTTAAGAAGGTGTATGGAATACTGGCCTTCATCAATAGAGGAATTGAGTTTAGAAATCGGGAGATAATGCTGCAGCTGTATAGGACCCTGGTCAGACCCCACCTGGAGTACTGTGCCCAGTTCTGGTCGCCTCATTACAGAAAGGATGTGGAAGCCATAGAAAGGGTGCAGAGGAGATTTACAAGGATGTTGCCTGGATTAGGTGGCATGCCTTATGAGGATAGGTTGAGAGAGCTAGGTCTTTTCTCCTTGGAGAAGCGAAGGATGAGAGGTGACCTGACAGAGGTGTATAAGATGTTGAGAGGTATTGATAGAGTGGATTCTCAGAGGCTTTTACCTCGGGCTGAAATGGTTGCCACAAGAGGTCACAGGTTTAGGGTGCTGGGGAGTAAGTACAGAGGAGATGTTAGGGGTAAGGTTTTCACTCATAGGGTGGTGGGTGCGTGGAATCGGCTGCCGGTAGTGGTGGTGGAGGCGGATTCGATCGGGTCTTTTAAGAGACTTTTGGATAAGTTCATGGAAGTTCGTAAGATAGAGGGTTATAGGTAAGCCTCGTAGGTAGGGACATGTTCGGCGCAACCTGTGGGCCGAAGGGCCTGTTTGTGCTGTAGATTTTCTATGTTCTATGTTTTATACCCCACTCTCCCCCCACCCCCACAAACCCCACTCTCCCCCCGCCCCCACAAACCCCACTCTCCCCCCATCCCCACAAACCCCACTCTCCCCCCACCCCATAAACCCCATTCTGGTTGGCGAAGGGTCATCTACTCTCGAAACGTTGGCTCTATTCTCTCCCCACAGATGCTGTCAGACCTGCTGAGATTTCTCAGCATTTTCTGTTTTTGTTTCAGATTCCAGCATCCGCAGTATTTTGCTTTTATCAAAGAATTTGGCACGTTAGGGACAAAGGGGGCAATTGGTGTGTGAAGCCGCAGAATATTGGAAGGGTATTAAATGGTTCCTTTTCTTCGGTCTTCACTCAGAAAAGGAGAATGTAGGTACAGAATTCAGGAAAAGGGACTATGACGAACTTCCACATTTTGACATAAGAAATGAGAGGTATTGGAGGCACTGACGGGCTTAAGAAAATGGACGAATCCCCTGGGCCAGATGAATTGCATCCCAAGCTGCTGTAGGAGGCGAGGCAGGAAGTTGCAGGGGCTCTGACACAAATATTTAATTCCTCTCTGTCCATGAGAGTGCCAGAAGACTGGTGGATGGCTAATGTAGTTCCACTTTTCAAGAAGGGTGTTAGAGGTGAACCAGGAAATTACAGACCGGTGAGTCTTACGTCAATGGTAGGGAAACTATTGGAGGAAATTCTAAAGGAGACGATTAATATCCACTTGGAAAGGCATGGATTAATTAGGGATAGTCAGCATGGCTTTGTCAGAGGGAGGTCATGCCTAACAAATTGGCCAGAACTTTTCAAAAATGTGACCAAGTGTGTGGATGAGGGAAGATCAGTTGATGTAGTTTATAAGGATTTTAGCAAAGCTTTTGACAAGGTCCCACATGGGAGACTAATTGAGAAGGTTAAAGCACATTGAATTCAGGGAAGCTTGGCGAGATGGATCAAAAGCTGGCTTAATAATAGGACACAAAGGGAAATGGTAAAAGGCTGTTTGAGTAACTGGATGCCGGTGTCCTGCGGTGTACCACAAGGTGGCAGATGATATGTGGGGGTAGGGCCTGGGTGGGATTGTGGTCGGTGCAGACTCGATGGGCCGAATGGCCTCCTTCTGCACTGTAGGGTTTCTATGATTTCTATGATTTAACCCTGATAAGTGTGAGGTGATGCGCTTTTGGAAAAAGAAACAAGACAAAGGAGTATTTAATGAATGGCAAAACACTGGGAAGCTCAGAGAAACAGAGGGATCTTGAGGTAATTATTCATAGATCCTTGCAGTCAGCAGAGCACATGAATCACAGAAACCCTACAGTGCAGAAAGAGGCCATTCGGCCCATCGAGTCTGCACCGACCACAATCCCACCCAGTCCCTACCCCCATATCCCTACATATTTACCCGCTAATCCACACATCTCAGGACACAAAGGGGCAATTTTTTAGCATGGCCAATCGACCTAACCCGCATATCTTTGGACTGTGGGAGGAAACCAGAGCACCTGGAAAAACCCACGCAGACACGAGGAGAATGTGCAACCTCCACACAGACAGTGACCCAAGGCGGGAATCGAACCAAGGTCCCTGGAGCTGTGAAGCAGCAGTGCTAACCACTGTGGTATCGTGCCGCGGTATGGGTGGTTAAGAAGGCATACAGGACACTTACTTTCATCAGTCAAGGCACAGAGTATAAGAGCAAGGAGGTAATGTTGGAGCTGTATAGAATGTTGATTAGGCCACAGTTGAAGTACTGTGTGCACTTCTGGTCACCTCAGTATAGGAAGGATGTGGTAGCACTAAAGGGGGTACAAAGGAGTTCATTAGGCTGTTGCCTGGGATGGAGCATTTGAGCCATAAGGAGAGACTGGATAGGCTTGAATAAAAGCAAAATATTGCGGATGCTGGAATCTGAAACAAAAACAGAAAATGCTAGAAAATCTCAGCAGGCCTGAGTTTAGATGAACTTTCGTCAGCGCTGTGATGAAGGGTCATCTAGACTCGAAACGTTGGCTCTATTCTCTATGCTGTCAGACCTAGATAGACTTGGATTGTTTTCTTTAGAGCAGAGAAGGCTAAGAGGGGACATGATTTAGGTGTCTAAGATTATGAGGGGTATGGACAGGGTGAGTAGGGAGGAGCTGTTCCCCATGGTTGAGGGGTCAATCATGAGTTTTAGGGTGATATGCAGGAGATTGAGAGTGGATTTGAGAAAAGACGTCACTCAGAGGGTGGTGTGAATAAGAGATGCACTGCCTGAGAAGGTAGTTGAGGGCGGAAACCCGACAACCTTTAAAAAATATTTGGATGAGCAGTTCAAATATACTATTCAAGGGAATGGGACAAGTACAGGAAAATGGGATTAGTGCATTTTTAGTGGCAGATATTGTCAGTGCAGACTTGGTGGACCAAAGGGCCTTTTCTGCACCATGTGACTCTGACTATTTAGTTGATGTTGTGGAGTTGGATTTCCTGTTGTTCTGGAGTTTAGTTGATGTTGGGGAGTTAGATTTCCTGTTGTTCTGGAGTTTAGTTGATGTTGGGGAGTTAGATTTCCTGTTGTTCTGGAGTTTAGTTGATGTTGGGGAGTTAGATTTCCTGTTGTTCTGGAGTTTAGTTGACGTTGTGGAGTTAATTTCTTGTTGTTCTGGAGTTTAGTTGAAGGGGAGTTAGATTTCCTGTTGTTCTGGAGTTTAGTTGATGTTGGGGAGTTAGATTTCCTGTTGTTCTGGAGTTTAGTTGACGTTGTGGAGTTAGATTTCCTGTTGCTCTGAAGTTTGGTTGATGTTGTGGAGTTAGATTTCCTGTTGTTCTGGAGTTTAGTTGAAGGGGAGTTAGATTTCCTGATGTTCTGGAGTTTAGTTAATGTTGGGGAGTTAGATTTCCTGTTGTTCTGGAGTTTAGGTGAAGGGGAGTTAGATTTCCTGTTATTCGGGAGTTTAGTTGATGTTGTGGAGTTAGATTTCCTGTTGTTCTGGAGTTTAGGTGAAGGGGAGTTAGATTTCCTGTTATTCGGGAGTTTAGTTGCTGTTGGGGAGTTAGATTTCCTGTTGTTCTAGAGTTTAGTTGATGTTGGGGAGTTAGATTTCCTGTTGCTCTGGAGTTTAGTTGATGTTGTGGAGTTAGATTTCCTGTTGCTCTGGAGTTTAGTTGATGTTGTGGAGTTAGATTTCCTGTTGCTCTGGAGTTTAGTTAATGTTGGGGAGTTAGATTTCCTGTTGTTCTGGAGTATAGTTGATGTTGTGGAGTTAGATTTCCTGTTGTTCTGGAGTTTAGTTGAAGGGGAGTTAGATTTCCTGTTGTTCTGGAGTTTAGTTGATGTTGGGGAGTTAGATTTCCTGTTGTTCTGGAGTTTAGTTGATGTTGGGGAGTTAGATTTCCTGGTGTTCTGGAGTTCAGTTGATGTTGGGGAGTTAGATTTCCTGTTGTTCTGGAGTTTAGTTGAAGGGGAGTTAGATTCCCTGTTGTTCTGGAGTTTAGTTGATGTTGGGGAGTTAGATTTCCTGTTGTTCTGGAGTTTAGTTGAAGGGGAGTTAGATTTCCTGTTGTTCTGGAGTTTAGTTGATGTTGGGGAGTTAGATTCCCTGTTGTTCTGGAGTTTAGTTGATGTTGGGGAGTTAGATTTCCTGTTGTTCTGGAGTTTAGTTGATGTTGGGGAGTTAGATTTCCTGTTGTTCTGGAGTTTAGTTGATGTTGGGGAGTTAGATTTCCTGTTGTTCTGGAGTTTAGTTGAAGGGGAGTTAGATTTCCTGGTGTTCTGGAGTTCAGTTGATGTTGGGGAGTTGGATTTTCTGTTGTTCTGGAGTTTAGTTGACGTTGTGGAGTTAATTTCTTGTTGTTCTGGAGTTTAGTTGAAGGGGAGTTAGATTTCCTGTTGTTCTGGAGTTTAGTTGATGTTGGGGAGTTAGATTTCCTGTTGCTCTGGAGTTTAGTTGAGGTTGTGGAGTTAATTTCTTGTTGTTCTGGAGTTTAGTTGAAGGGGAGTTAGATTTCCTGTTGTTCTGGAGTTTAGTTGATGTTGGGGAGTTAGATTTCCTGTTGTTCTGGAGTTTAGTTGACGTTGTGGAGTTAGATTTCCTGTTGCTCTGAAGTTTGGTTGATGTTGGGGAGTTAGATTTCCTGTTGTTCTGGAGTTTAGTTGAAGGGGAGTTAGATTTCCTGGTGTTCTGGAGTTCAGTTGATGTTGGGGAGTTAGATTTCCTGTTGCTCTGGAGTTTAGTTGATGTTGTGGAGTTAGATTTCCTGTTATTCTGGAGTTTAGTTGAAGGGGAGTTAGATTTCCTGGTGTTCTGGAGTTTAGTTGATGTTGGGGAGTTAGATTTCCTGTTGTTCTGGAGTTTAGTTGAAGGGGAGTTAGATTTCCTGGTGTTCTGGAGTTCAGTTGATGTTGGGGAGTTGGATTTTCTGTTGTTCTGGAGTTTAGTTGACGTTGTGGAGTTAATTTCTTGTTGTTCTGGAGTTTAGTTGAAGGGGAGTTAGATTTCCTGTTGTTCTGGAGTTTAGTTGATGTTGGGGAGTTAGATTTCCTGTTGCTCTGGAGTTTAGTTGACGTTGTGGAGTTAATTTCTTGTTGTTCTGGAGTTTAGTTGAAGGGGAGTTAGATTTCCTGTTGTTCTGGAGTTTAGTTGATGTTGGGGAGTTAGATTTCCTGTTGTTCTGGAGTTTAGTTGACGTTGTGGAGTTAGATTTCCTGTTGCTCTGAAGTTTGGTTGATGTTGGGGAGTTAGATTTCCTGTTGTTCTGGAGTTTAGTTGAAGGGGAGTTAGATTTCCTGGTGTTCTGGAGTTCAGTTGATGTTGGGGAGTTAGATTTCCTGTTGCTCTGGAGTTTAGTTGATGTTGTGGAGTTAGATTTCCTGTTATTCTGGAGTTTAGTTGAAGGGGAGTTAGATTTCCTGGTGTTCTGGAGTTTAGTTAATGTTGGGGAGTTAGATTTCCTGTTGTTCTGGAGTTTAGGTGAAGGGGAGTTAGACTTCCTGTTATTCGGGAGTTTAGTTGATGTTGTGGAGTTAGATTTCCTGTTGTTCTGGAGTTTAGGTGAAGGGGAGTTAGATTTCCTGTTATTCGGGAGTTTAGTTGCTGTTGGGGAGTTAGATTTCCTGTTGTTCTAGAGTTTAGTTGATGTTGGGGAGTTAGATTTCCTGTTGCTCTGGAGTTTAGTTGATGTTGTGGAGTTAGATTTCCTGTTGCTCTGGAGTTTAGTTGATGTTGTGGAGTTAGATTTCCTGTTGCTCTGGAGTTTAGTTAATGTTGGGGAGTTAGATTTCCTGTTGTTCTGGAGTATAGTTGATGTTGTGGAGTTAGATTTCCTGTTGTTCTGGAGTTTAGTTGAAGGGGAGTTAGATTTCCTGTTGTTCTGGAGTTTAGTTGATGTTGGGGAGTTAGATTTCCTGTTGCTCTGGAGTTTAGTTGATGTTGGGGAGTTAGATTTCCTGTTGTTCTGGAGTTTAGTTGAAGGGGAGTTAGATTTCCTGGTGTTCTGGAGTTCAGTTGATGTTGGGGAGTTAGATTTCCTGTTGTTCTGGAGTTTAGTTGAAGGGGAGTTAGATTTCCTGTTGTTCTGGAGTTTAGTTGATGTTGGGGAGTTAGATTCCCTGTTGTTCTGGAGTTTAGTTGATGTTGGGGAGTTAGATTTCCTGTTGTTCTGGAGTTTAGTTGATGTTGGGGAGTTAGATTTCCTGTTGTTCTGGAGTTTAGTTGAAGGGGAGTTAGATTTCCTGGTGTTCTGGAGTTCAGTTGATGTTGGGGAGTTGGATTTCCTGTTGTTCTGGAGTTTAGTTGACGTTGTGGAGTTAATCTCTTGTTGTTCTGGAGTTTAGTTGAAGGGGAGTTAGATTTCCGGTTGTTCTGGAGTTTAGTTGATGTTGGGGAGTTAGATTTCCTGTTGCTCTGGAGTTTAGTTGATGTTGGGGAGTTAGATTTCCTGTTGTTCTGGAGTTTAGTTGAAGGGGAGTTAGATTTCCTGTTGTTCTGGAGTTTAGTTGATGTTGGGGAGTTAGATTTCCTGTTGCTCTGGAGTTTAGCTGATGTTGGGGAGTTAGATTTCCTGTTGTTCTGGAGTTTAGTTGAAGGGGAGTTAGATTTCCTGGTGTTCTGGAGTTCAGTTGATGTTGGGGAGTTAGATTTCCTGTTGCTCTGGAGTTTAGTTGATGTTGGGGAGTTAGATTTCCTGTTCTGGAGTTTAGTTGAAGGGGAGTTAGATTTCCTGGTGTTCTGGAGTTCAGTTGATGTTGGGGAGTTAGATTTCCTGTTGTTCTGGAGTTTAGTTGATGTTGGGGAGTTAGATTTCCTGTTGCTCTGGAGGTTAGGTTAGGTTGGGGGATTTGGATTTCCTGTTCTGGAGTTTGGTTTTGATTGGGACTTGTGACTTGCTTTGTTCTAGAGTCTTTGGTAGGCTTCCTGTTGTTCTGGAGTTTAACTGAATTTGGGGAGTTGGGTTTTCTGCTCTGGAGTTTAGATGAGGCTGGGGATTTGGATTTCCTGGTAGTCTAGAATTTAGTTCAGGTTGCAGAGTTTGGTTTCTTGTTTCGCTGGAGGTGACATGAGTTTGGGAAGTTGTGTATTCTTTTGTGCTGAGCAGCGAGTTAATCACTGACCTGATTTTGATCCAGAACATGGATATTGACCTTGGGATAACGAGTGACAGGGTCAATGCTGTACAGGTTGAAGTTCTTGCTAATGTTCTGTGGTGTGGTCTGAGGCAATAATCTGTAAATACTCTCCCTGGAAATGAGTAAAACAGAAAAAAAACTTACATTTATTTATCAATGGAGTGATATCTTCAAGCACTCTATGGCTAATTAAATGCTTTCTGAAGTGTTGTAAGGAAGGAAAAGTTGCAGTCAATGCATGCACAGCAAACTCACATAATTAACAATAGCGGTGTCATCGGACCAGCAATCCAGAGACCCAGGCTCTGGGAATATGGGTTCAAATCTCACCAGGGTAGGTGGAATTTAAATTCAATTCATAACCTGGATTTGAAAGCTTGTCTCAAACTATTACCGATTATAATAAAAAAACCATGTAGTACACTAATGTCCCTTTAGGGAAGGAAATCCGCCACCCTTACCTGGTCTGGCTTACATGTGACTCCCATTTCACAGAAGCCCTAGTGCAGGAGGCCATTCGGCCCATCGAGCCTGCACTGACAACAATCCTGCCAGGGCCCGATCCTCACAACCCCACATATTTACCCTTCTAATCCCCATGACACTAAGGGGCAATTCAGCATGGCCAATTCACCTAACCCGCACACCTTTGGACTGTGGGAGGAAACCAGAGCACCCGGAGAAAACCCACACAGACATGGGAGAACATGCAAACTCCGCACAGGCAGTGACCCAAGCCGGGAATCGAATCTGTGTCCCTGGTGCTGTGAGGCAGCACTGACTCCAGTTCTACTGCAATGTGGTTGACTTTTAACTGTCCTCTTAAATATCCCAGCAAATGGAATAAATGCAGGCCAGGCCAGCAACATCCAACACATCAACTAAACTCCAGAATAACAAGAAATCTAACTTCCCCACATCAACTAAACTCCACCCAACACTTGTTATGAAGGGGGAGGTTGACCGCCTCTCTGAGAATTAACGCTCAACCACTGGAAGAGAAGTACCTCCCTTCATAATCTGTTAGTGTGTGAGAAGGGATAATACTTGCACTTCAGCGACTTTTAGTAATTCAACCAAAATAATTCCGAGACCCTCTCTGAAAAAGCAACAAGAAACACTTTATTTATCCAACTAAGAGTAAACAGATTAATTAAACTATTAACAAACCAAATAAACACTATTCTAGTGGAACGCTGTTTATATAAATACAATTCCCACTTACTAACAAAAAAAATTCTTAGTCACTCTCAAATTTCAATCAGGTTTGTCGCCTTGCGGAATATTCTGTCTTCTTTGCTATCTTTTGTTGGTTTCTTTGCAATTGCGATGAGGCTTTCTTATAAGACATAAATGCAGTGAGGAGAGATGCAGAAAGTCTCTCTCTCTGAGAGCTGAACTAAGCTGTTACTCTGGCAGAGACAGGTGGTCCTCTACCATTTGTGCCCCTGCACCCGTGTTTTATACCCCTGATGACATACCAAAATCCCCACAATAGGATTGGTCTATAAGTTACCAAAACATCAAATTCAAATCTGATAGGAAGGTGCTACTCATGGGAGGTTAGCCAGGAAGGTTCAGTCGCTAGGTATACATGGATAGGTAGTAAATTGCATTAGACATTGGCTCAATGGAAGAAGCCAGAGGGTGGTAGTGGAGGATTGCTTCTCTGAGTGGAGGTCACAACTAGTGGTGTGCCACAGGGATCAGTGCTGGGTCCATTGTTGTTTGTCATCTATATCAATGATCTGGATGATAATGTGGTAAATTGGGTCAGCAAATTTGCTGATGATACAAAGATTGGAGGTGTAGTGGACAGTGAGGAAGGTTTTCAAAGCTTGCAGAGGGATTTGGACCAACTAGAAAAATGGGCTGAAAAATGGCAGATGGAGTTTAATGCAAACAAGTGTGAGGTATTGCACTTTGGAAGGACAAACCAAGGTAGAACATACAAGGTAAATGGTAGGACACTGAAGAGTGCAGTAGAATAGAGGGATCTGGGAATACAGATACATAATTCCCTAAAAGTGGCGTCACAGGGAGATAGAGTCATAAAGAGTGCTTTTGGTACATTGGCCTTTATAAATTGAGTATAGGAGTTGGAATGTTATGGTGAGGTTGTATAAGACATTGGTGAGGCCAAATTTGGAGTATTGTGTGCAGTTTTGGTCACCTAATTACAGGACGGATGTTAATACGGTTGAAAGAGTGCAGAGAAGTTTACAAGGATGTTGCCGGGACTTGACAAACTGAGTTACAGAGAAAGGTTGAATAGGTTCGGACTTTATTCCCTGGAGCACAGAAGATTGAGGGGAGATTTGATAGAGGTGTATAAAATTATGATGGGTATAGGTAGAGTGAATGCAAGCAGGCTTTTCCCACTGAGGCTAGGGGAGAAAAAAACTAGAGGACATGGGTTAAGGGTGAGGGGAGAAAAGTTTAAAGGGGGGGCTTCTTCACACAGAGAGTGGTGGGAGTGTGGAATGAGCTGCCAGATGAGGTGGTGAATGCGGGCTCACTTTTAACGTTTAAGAAAAACTTGGACGGGTTCATGGATGAGAGGGGTGTGGAGGGATATGGTCCAGGTGCAGGTCAGTGGGACGAGGCAGAAAAATGGTTTGGCACAGCCAAGAAGGGCCAAAAGGCCTGTTTCTGTGTTGTAATGTTCTATGGTTCTAAATGTCCATTTCAAATTGATTGGTTCTAGGAAATGAGCCGTCAGGTCGTCAAAGTTTCGGTAGGGGAACGTGTGGCAAATAGTGACCACAACTCTGTTAACTTTAGGATAGTAATGGACAAGGACGAGTGTTGTCCTAAGGGTAGGGTGCTAAATTGGGGGAAGGCTAACTATAGCCGGATTAGGCAGGAATTGGTGGCCGTTGATTGGGAGAGGCTGTTCGGGGGTAAGTCCACGTCTGGCATGTGGGAGTCTTTCAAGGAACAGTTGATAAGGCTGCAGGACAGGCATGTGCCTGTAAAAAGGAAGGAGAGGAAAGGTAGAATTCGAGAGCCGTGGATAACCAGGGAAATTGAGGATCTGATCAAAAAGAAAAGAGAGGTTAGGTCCAGGCAACTGAAAACAGATGGAGCTCTGGAAGAATACAGAGAAAGTAGGAAAGAACTCAAACGGGGAGTTAGAAGGGCAAAACGAGGTCATGAAATGTTCTTGGCAGACAGGATTAAGGAGAATCCTAAGGCATTTTATTCATATGTTAGGAACAAAAGAGTTGTCAGGGAAAAAGTCGGACCTCTCAGGGACAAAGGAGGGGAATTATGCTTAGAACCCAAGGGAATAGTGGAGATCCGAAATGAATACTTTGCATCGGTATTCACAAAGGGGAGGGACTTGTTGACTGGGAGTGTCTCAGAGGGAGGTGTTGACCCGTTAGAGAGAATCTCCATTACAAGAGAGGAAGTGTTAGATTTTTTAGGTAACATTAAAACTGACAAATCCCCAGGGCCTGATGGCATCTATCCTCGACTGCTCAGGGAGACAAAAGATGTAATTGCTGGGCCTCTGACGGAAATCTTTGTCGCTTCTTTGGACACGGGTGAGGTCCCTGAGGATTGGAGGATAGCGAATGTGGTCCCGTTGTTTAAGAAGGGTAGCAGGGATAACCCAGGAAATTATAGGCCAGTGAGATTGACGTCCGTGGTAGGGAAGTTGTTGGAGAGGATTCTTAGAGACAGGATGTGTGCGCATTTAGAACGGAACAATCTCATTAGTGACAGACAGCATGGTTTTGTAAGGGGGAGGTCATGCCTTACAAATTTGGAGGAGTTTTTTGAGGAAGTGACAAAAACGGTTGACGAAGGAAGGGCCGTGGATGTCGTCTATATGGATTTCAGTAAGGCACTTGACAAAGTCCCTCATGGCAGGTTGGTTAAGAAGGTTAAGGCTCATGGAATACAAGGAGAGGTGGGTAGATGGGTAGAAAACTGGCTTGGCCACAGGAGACAGAGGGTAGCAGTCGAAGGGTCTTTTTCCGGCCGGAGGTCTGTGACCAGTGGTGTTCCGCAGGGCTCTGTACTGGGACCTCTGCTATTTGTGATATATATAAATGATTTGGAAGAAAGTGTAGCTGGTATTATCAGCAAGTTTGCGGATGACACGAAAATGGCTGGACTTGCGGACAGCGATGAACATTGTTGGACAATACAGCAGGATATAGATAGGCTGGAAAATTGGGCGGAGAAATGGCAGATGGAATTTAATCCAGATAAATGCAAAGTCATGCATTTTGGAAGAACTAATGTAGGGGGGAGTTATACAATAAATGGCAGAGCCATCAAGAGTATAGAAACACAGAGGGACCTAGGTGTGCCAGTCCACAAATCCTTGAAGGTGGCAGCACAGGTGGAGAAGGTGGTGAAGAAGGCATATAGTATGCTTGCCTTTATAGGACGGGGTATAGAGTATAAAAGTTGGAGTCTGATGTTGAGGCTGTATAGAACGCTGGTTAGGCCACATTTGGAGTACTGCGTCCAGTTCTGGTCGCCGCACTACCAGAAGGACGTGGAGGCTTTAGAGAGAGTGCAGAGAAGGTTTACCAGGATGTTGCCTGGTATGGAGGGTCTTAGTTATGAGGAGAGATTGGATAAACTGGGCTTGTTCTCCCTGGAAAGACAGAGAATGAGGGGAGACCTAATAGAGGTGTACAAAATTATGAAGGGTATAGATAGGGTGAACAGTGGGAAGCTTTTTCCCAGGTCGGAGGTGACGATCATGAGGGGTCACGGGCTCAAGGTGAGAGGGGCGAGGTATAACTCAGATATCAGAGGGACGTTTTTTACACAGAGAGTGGTGGGGGCCTGGAATGCGCTGCCAAGTAGGGTGGTGGAGGCAGACACGCTGGCATCGTTTAAGGCTTACCTGGATAGTCACATGAGCAGCCTGGGAATGGAGGGATACAAACGAATGGTCTAGTTGGACCAATGAGCGGCTTGGAGGGCTGAAGGGCCTGTTTCCTGTGCTGTACTGTTCTTTGTTTGTTCTTTGTTAAAATTCAAAAAACATGTTCTGATTCAAATGCCTGAAGTCTGTCACCAAGGCAATCCTGCTGTTCTTGCCTGATACGTTGTTTCACTCTATGCTCTGTGTACTTGGATTTTGCAGCTGTATCTCTTTTAAAAGCATCATTTTTTTTTAACGGAACCAAGAAATACTTTCTGCTCTGAACATTTTTACAATTTTTAAATAATTTTACAAACACTAACTTCACCACAAACACTAAATTCACAACACACCCAACGAATAAAGAAAAAAATAATTGTTTTTCCATAAATTGCATCAGAGGAAGGTAACAGCCAAGGAGCTGATATCTTCATAGTAGTGCAGCAGGCTCATTCCCTCCCACAGCCCCGGCTGCAGATCCTGGTCCATACAGCAGTGCATGGTCCATAACACAGATTTCAGTCCGCACCGCCGATCTCGGTCCGCACCGCCGATCTCGGTCCGCACCGCCGATCTCGGTCCACACCGCCGATCTCGGTCCACACCGCCGATCTCGGTCCACACCGCCGATCTCGGTCCACACCGCCGATCTCGGTCTGTACCGCAGCGCTTGGTCCGTACCGCATCACTCGGTCTGTACTGCATCACTCGGTCCGGACCGCATCACTCGGTCCGTACCGCATCACTCGGTCCGTACCGCATCACTCGGTCCGTACCGCAGCGCTTGGTCCGTACTGCATCGCTCGGTCTGTACCGCATCGCTCGGTCTGTACCGCATCGCTCGGTCTGTACCGCATCGCTCGGTCCGGACCGCATCACTCGGTCCGGACCGCATCGCTCGGTCCGGACCGCATCGCTCGGTCCGGACCGCATCGCTCGGTCCGGACCGCATCGCTCGGTCCGGACCGCATCGCTCGGTCCGGACCGCATCACTCGGTCCGTACCGCATCACTCGGTCCGTACCGCATCACTCGGTCCGTACCGCATCACTCGGTCCGTACCGCATCACTCGGTCCGTACCGCATCGCTCGGTCCGTACCGCATCGCTCGGTCCGTACCGCATCGCTCGGTCCGTACCGCATCACTCGGTCCGTACCGCATCACTCGGTCCGTACCGCATCACTCGGTCTGTACCGCATCACTCGGTCTGTACCGCATCACTCGGTCTGTACCGCATCACTCGGTCTGTACCGCATCACTCGGTCCGTACCCACCGCTGTCCCGACTGCAGTGCTTGGTCCTGTTCTAAAGCAGAGCTGTATCCCCCCCTCTGAGAACTAACATCTAAACATTCAAAGTGGAGTACCTTGCTTCATAATCTATAAAAGTGAGTGTGAAATCGGGACCAAGCGCCGCAGTACTCGGACCGAGTGCTGGGTTACGGACCTCCGTACACAATCGCCACTTCAGCAACTTTTAGTGGCTAAATCAAAATAACTCCGACACTCTTTCTAAAGTCAACAAGTAACAATTTATTTATCTAACTAACAGTGAACAAGTTAACTAAACAATTAACAAACTGAATAACACATAATTCTAATGCAATGCTGTTCAGATAAATACAATTCCCACTTATTAACAAAAAAGTAGAATTTTAGTCACTCTCTAAATTATAGCGTCTTTTGGAACATTCCGGGTGTTTTCTATTCAGTCTTCTGTGTGGAACTTTTTTCTCCTTTGGTACCTTTTCTATTGAGATGGTGCTTTCTCTTGAGGCATGAATGAGGCTGTGAGAGTGAGCAATTCTATCTCTCCCTCGAGTTGAAGTAAGATTTCTTACTCTGGCAGATGCTCTCTATTTTTGTCCCACTCTCTTCCCTTCTTTTATACCTATGATGACATCTCAATATCCCCCACAATATGATTGGTCCTCGGTTGCCAAAACCATCAAATTTAAATTTAACAGGTTCTTGGTATCTAGGTGCTTAATTTAAATTGATTGGCTGAATTCAAATAATTTAAATGCCTGAAACTCTGCTGCTTGGCCTTCCTATACAAATATTTCAGTTTCGGGTTTCCTATGTACTTGCATTTTTTTTTAACTCTCTAAGCACAGAAAAAGCTTCACCTTTTAAAGGGACCTTTTAAAGCAATGCTTTCTCCCTAGCATTTTACAAACACCAATCTATAATTACACTTTGTAGCAGTCCACACCTCGGCACTCAGTCTGCGCCGCAGCGCTTGGTCCGTACCACTGCGCTCGCTCCATACTATGGTGTTTGCTCCATACTGCATCACTCGGTCCGTACCACAGCGATTGCGCCGTTCACCGGTGCTCTGTCTGTATTGTGGCGCTCGCTCCATACACTGCCGCTCAGTCCGCACGCGGCGCTCGCTCTGTTGACCAGCGCTCACTCCGCACCAGAGGGCTCGGTCCATACCAAAGCGCTCGTTCCGTGCACCAACGCTTGGTCCGTAGTGCGGCGTTCACTCGGTACCGTGGTGTTTGCTCCATACCACACCGCTCGATCCGTACCACAGTGCTCACGCCATTCACCGGTGCTCACTCCGTACACTGGCGCTCGGTCCAAACCTCAGGGCTCGGTCTGTACCGCAGGGCTCAGTCCGTAACAAAGCACTTGTTCCGCATTGTGGCGCTCATTCCATACCGCGGCCGTTGGTCCGTACACCAGGCCTCAGTCCATATCGCAGTGCTCGGATGGTACAGCGACTTAAGTGACGCACGATCCGTACCACGGCACTCGGTCCATACCATGGCGCTCGGACGGCACAGTGGCACACGGTCCATACCGTGGCGCTCGGACGGCACAGTGGCACACGGTCCATACCGTGGCCCTCGGATGGTACAGTGACTTCAGTCCATACAGTGACGCATGATCTGGTCCATACCGCGGCACTCGATCTGTAGTGACGCTTGGTCCGTACCATGCAGTGGCACTTGGTATGTACTGTTTTGGATACTGTTAGGGGAGATGGCAGCAGCCAGGTTCATGGCAGCGTGGCTGGTTCTGCTGCAGAGGAGGGCAGAAAAAAGAGTGGCCAAGCTATAATGATAGGGGACTCAATTGTAAGGGGAATAGACAGGTGTTTCTGCAGATGCAAACAAGACTCCAGGATGGTATGTTGCCTCCCTGGTGCAAGAGTCGAGGATGTCTCGGCGCGGCTGCAGGACATTCTGGATGGGGAGGGTGAACAGCCAGCTGTCGTGGTGCATACAGGCATCAATCATATAGGTAAATAACGGGATGAGGTCCTACAAGCGGAATTTAGGGAGTTAGGAGTTAAACTAAAAAGTAGAACCTCAAAGATAGTAATCTCAGGATTGCTACCAGTTACGTGTGCACCTCAGAGTAGGAATGTCAGGATAGCTAAGATGAATGCGCGGCTTGAGAGATGGTGCAACAGAGAGGGATTCAAATTCCTGGGACATTGGAACCGGTTCTGGGGGAGGTGGGGCCAATACAGATCGGATGGTCTGCACCTGGGCAGGACTAGAACCAGTGTCCTACGGGGAGTGTTTGCTGGTGCTGTTGGGGAAGGTTTAAACTAATGTGGCACTGGGGTGGGAACTGATGTAGGAAGTTAGAGTCAAATAAAGTGGGGACTGAACCAAAAGGCAGGAAGGAGAAAAGTGAAAGGCAGAGAAACCAAAGGCAAAAATCAAAAAGAGCCACAGTACAAAGCAAAGAGACTGTGTAGAACTCCGTGAATGGGCCCAGAAAGGCTAAGAGAAATAAAACACAGGGATAGTGCACAAAACATGACCGGACAGATGGTCTGAAAAAGTAGGGCAGAGAGCAGGGGAAGTCTCGATTAAATTGCATTTATTTCAATGCAAGAGGCCTGACGGGAAAGCAGATGAACTCAGAGCATGGGTGGGTACATGGGACTGGGATATTATAGCTATTACTGAAACATGGCTAAAGGAGGGTCATGACTGGCAGCTCAATGTTCCAGGGTACAGATTCTATAGGAAAGATAGAACAGGAGGTAAGAGAGGAGGGGGAGTTGCACTTTTGATTGGGGAAAACATCATGGCAGTGCTGAGAAGGGATATATCCAAGGGTTCACCCACTGAGTCTATATGGGTAGAACTCAGAAATAAGAAGGGAAAGAGCACTTTTTAGAATAGTACCATAGGCCCCGAAATAGTCAATGGGAAATTGAGGAGCAAACATGTAAGGAGATTTGAGATAGCTCCAAGAAATATAGGGTGGTAATAGTAGGGGGCTTTAACTTTCCCAACATTGACTGGGACAGCCATAGTATTAAGGGCTTGGATAGAGAGAAATTTGTTGAGTGTGTTCAGGAGGAATTTCTCATTCAATATGTGGATGGCCCAGCTAGAGAGGAACAAAACTTGACCTCCTCTTGGGAAATAAGGAAGGGCAGGTGACAGAAGTGTTAGTGAGGGATCACTTGGGGACGCGTGACCATAATTCCATTAGTTTTAAGACAGCTATGGAGAATGAAAGGTCTGGCCCAAATGTTAAAATTCTAAATTGGGGAAAGGCCAATTTTGATGATCATAGAAATCATAGAAACCCTACAGTACAGAAGGAGGCCATTCGGCCCATCGAGTCTGCACCGACCACAATCCCACCCAGGCCCTACCCCCACATATTTTACCCACTAATCCCTCTAACCTACGCATCCCAGGACTCTAAGGGGCAATTTTTTTAACCTGGCCAATCAACCTAACCCGCACATCTTTGGACTGTGGGAGGAAACCAGAGCACCCGGAGGAAACCCACGCAGACACGAGGAGAATGTGCAAACTCCACACAGACAGTGACCCGAGCCGGGAATCGAACCCGGGACCTTGGAGCTGTGAAGCAGCAGTGCTAACCACTGAGCTACCGTGCCGCCCACTATTAGAATAGTACCATAGGCCCCGAAATAGTCCCCACTATTAGACAGCTACTTTTAAAAGTTGATTGGGGGAGTCTGTTGGCAGGCATAGGGACATCTGGTAAGTGGGAGCCTTTCAAAAGTGCGTTAACTAGGGTTCAGACTAAGCACATTCCTTTCAGAGTGAAGGGCAAGGCTGGTAGAAGGCTGGATGACTCAGGATATTGAGGACCCGGTCAAAAAGGAGGAGGAAACACATGACATGCACAGGCAGCTGGGATCAAGTGGGACCCTTGAAGAGTATAGAGGCTGTGAGAATAGAGTTAAGAGAGAAATCTGGAGGGCAAAAAGAGGACATGAGATTGCCTTGGGAGATAAGACAAAGGAGAATCCAAAGAACTTGTACAAATACATAAAGGGCAAAAGAGTAACAAGGGAGAGAGCAGGGCCTCTTAAGAAGCATCTTAAAGTCATCTATGTACCACGACCTCTGGCTGTTCACCCTCTACCTTCAGAATGCTTTCTACACGTTCGGAGACATCCTGGACCTTCGCACCAGGGAGGCAACATAATATCCTGGAGTCTCTTTTGCGTCCACGGAGTCCCCTATAACTATTGCTCTAGTGCTCTTTGTCCCTCCCTGCTTAACAACAGAGCCAGCCGTGGTGCCACTGTTCTGGCTGCTGCTGCTGTTATTCCCAGCAGTATCCAAAATGGTATACGCATTAGAGAGGGGGACAACCACAGGGGATTCCTGCATTGACTGCCTGTCACTTCTAGCAGTCACCCATCTATCTGCCTGCACCTTGGGTGTCACCACATCACTAAAACTCCTGTCTGTGACGCTTTCCTAAGTGCATCCAACTGCTGCTCCAACCTATCCACGTGGTCTGTGAAGAGTTGCAATCGGGTGCACTTCCTGCAGATGTAGTCGTCTGAGACACTGGAAGCATCAGGGATTTCCCACATCTCACAAGTGCAGCACATAACCCCACCGACCAACATTCCTAACACCAATTAAATTATTTAAGAAAATTTATTAAACTCTTTCCTTCACTTATCGCTGCAGATACCTGAGGTAGGTCTTCATATCACCTACTTTCCCAGGATGCTCTCTGGATCTCTCCCTCTTTAATTACCAAACTGTTCCAAATTACCAAATTTCAATCCCACTCTGGCTGCCTCACTCAGGCACACAAAGCTTACTCCACAATCCACTTGGCCTGCCTTATTCCTAAACTCCGGATTCAGTAATAATTCACAGAAAATCAGAAAACAGGGAATTGGGTGATGTAGGTAATCATTTGGGAGGCAGAGAGTAGCAAAAGGACAATCTGAGACATGTAACAAATAGCCCTAGTGGAGTGGCGGGAATGGAGAGAGATGGAAAGCAGGATTTTAACAAGTGGAAACATGAAATGATGGAAGAAATAAAAATAAAAATATATAAATTTAATATATAAAAATATATAAATTTAATATATAAAAATATATAAATGGGTGGCACGGTAGCACAGTGGTTAGCACTGCTGCTTCACAGCTCCAGGGACCTGGGTTCGATTCCCGGCTTGGGTCACTGTCTGTGCGGAGTTTGCACATTCTCCTCGTGTCTGCGTGGGTTTCCTCCGGGTGCTGCGGTTTCCTCCCACAGTCCAAAGATGTGCGGGTTAGGTTGATTGGCCATGCTAAAATTGCCCCTTAGTGTCCTGGGATGCGTGGATTAGTGGGTAAAATATGTAGGGATATGGGGGTAGGGCCTGGGTGGGATTGTGGTCGGTGCAGACTCGATGGGCCGAATGGCCTCTTTCTGTACTGTAGGGTTTCTATGATTTCTATGATTCTATAAATCAATGAAATTTTATGAAATGGAAATGAGGAAAGTGAGGGAGAGAGTTCACACTTTGAAGTTATTGAATTCAATGTTCAGTCCGGAAGGCTGTAAACTGGCCAATCAGAAGATGAGATGTTGTTCCTCCAGTTGGTGTTGGGTTTCATTGGAACATTGCAACAGGCCAAGTATGGCACCATGTCCTTACAACATAGAACATTACAGCGCAGTACAGGCCCTTCGGCCCTCGATGTTGCGCCGACCAGTGAAACCAATCTAAAGCCCATCTAACCTACACTATTCCAATATCATCCATATGTTTATCCAATGAGCATTTAAATGCCCTTAATGTTGGCGAGTCCACTACTGCTGCAGGCAGAGCATTCCACGCCCTTACTACTCTCTGAGTGAAGAACCTACCTCTGGCATCTGTCCTATATCTATCGCCCTTCAATTTAAAGCTATGTCCCCTCGTGCTAGCCATCACCATCCGAGGAAAAAGGCTCTCACTGTCCACCCTATCTAATCCTCTGATCATCCTTGGACACTCTGCTTACCTTTGTTCTGCCGTTTATACATCCTGATCTCTTAATGACCTCCATCAGCACCTGTCTTAGCCACGGTCACCACCATCTGCATTTTCTTTCTCTATGACATCTGTCAATTCCATCCCCCGCTGCCTCCCCTCCCCCCACCACTGCCTCACCCTAACAGTATAAATATCACACGATTTTCTACTGCCTTCAGCTCTGACAAGGATCATCCAAACTCAAAACACTGGCTCTATTCTCTCTCCACAGATGCTGTCAGACCTGCTGAGATTTTCCAGCATTTTCTGTTTTTGTTTCACATTCCAGCAACTGCAGTATTTTGCTTTTATCTTAGGGTTCTTAACAACCTGCTGCTTTCATGATCACAATTGAAGAGACTAGCTTTCAGACGTATATACTTGAATTTAAATTCCCCAAATGCTCAGATGAGAACAATGCATTTAAAATGCTACAAATGTTTGATTCAGTAGGTAAGAACTTCCTCTGGTGAGTAGTAACCCAGAACAATGCGACATAAGAATTTAATTTAGTTCATTCAGACAATCACATACAAACATCTAGAAGTGACAATCTGGAACTGAGTGCTGTGAAAGGTTGTGGCAGTTGGAGGTAAATTGGAGCTTTCAAAACAGCAATGAAGAAATTATTAGATAATATTACTGAGAGATTATGATGCAAAAGGGCGAAAAATGACTTAAATAGAGAGTAGTCATGATGTGGAGATGCCGGCATTGGACTGGGGTAAACATCTGCAGATTTCCACTCCATCTGACGAAGGGGCAGCGCTCCGAAAGCTAATGGTATTTGCTACCAAATAAACCTGTTGGACTTTAACCTGGTGTTGTTAAAACTCTTATTAAATAGAGAGGCCATGATTGGATTGAAGAGACAGGCTCAAGGGGCTGAACGGCCTCCTCCTGTTCTGATGGGCTTGTATCAAAGGAAGGCCAGTTCACGTTGTAAGTGGCCAAAGGACCCCAGGGGTCTCAAACTTATCGACAGGGCAACATACTGGTAGCAGTGAGAAGGATCAGTTGCGGTCTCGATACATTCAGAGCTGTCATTGGTCCCAGTGAAGAGGGACCCCCAGCCCCCAGAGCAATCACCCACCATAGCAGCTCACCTTTCAGCCAGCACACTCAGAGGAGTGGCACCTTGTGCCCAACTCCTCACCATCCAGGCAGCATCGAATGCTGCTAGAAATCCTCGAGCAATCCCAGTTCCCATTGGCCAAAAGGGCTGGAAAAAAAATCACAACATCACAACAGAGAGTGAGAAAGAGACACAGAGAGACATGCACAGATAGGGAGAGAGTGAGAGAGAGTGAAACAGAGAAAGCCAGAGAGAGAGAGGGGAAAGAGAGGAGGGGGGGGGGGGGGAGAGAGAGGGAGAAAGAGAGAGAGGGGGGAAAGAGAGAGAGAGGGGATAGAGGGGGGGAAAGAGGGAGAGGGGAAGGGGGCTGAGAGAGAGACACACACACGCACAGAGGCAGAGAGAGATAGAGCAAGATAAAGAGAGAGAGTTAGAGATAGAGAGAGAGAGAGACAGAAAGGCAGAGAGAGATGGAGAGAAACAGGAAGAGAAGACTGAGGGGCCACCTGATTTTGGTGTTCAAGATTATGAGGGGCATGGACAGCTGTTCCCCTTAGTTGAAGGATCAGTTACGAGGGGACACAAGTTAAAAGTGAGGGGTGGGAGGTTTAGGGGGGATTTGAGGAAAGACTTTTTTACCCAGAGGATGGTGATGGTCTGGAATGCACTGCCTGGGAGGGTGGTGGAGACAGGATACCTCACATCCTTTCAAAAGTATCTGAATGAGTACTTGGCATGACATAACATTCAAGGCTATGGTTCAATTGCTGGTAAGTGGGATTAGGTGGGCAGGTCAGGGCCTTTCATGTGTCAGTATGGACTTGATGGGCCGAACGGCCTCTTCTGCACTGTAGTATTCTGTGATTCTGAGAGACAGACAGACAGAGAGGGTCAAAAAGAGACAGAGAGAGGGAGAGAGCATGATTAGAAAGGATGACACAGTGGTTAGCATTGTTGCCTCACAGCACCAGGAACCCGGCTTCAATTCCAGCCTTGGGTGACTGTGTGGAGTTTGCACATTCTCCCTGTGTCTGCGTGGGTTTCCTCCCAAAGTCCAAAGAATTGCAGGTTAGGTGGGTTGACCATGCTAAATTGTCCCTCAGTGTCCCAAGATGTATGGGGTAAATAGGTGGGGCGACGGGGACAGGGCCTGGGTAAGATATTGAATCCGTGCAGACTTGATAGGCTGACTGGCCTCCTTCTGCACTCTGGGGATTCCATGGGAGACAGAGAGGGAGAGAGAGACGGGGGTAAGACGGAGAGAGAGAGACAGAGTTAGAGAGATGGGGGAGAGAGATGGGGAAGAGAAATGGGGGATCAGAGAGAGCTGGAGGGAAGAGAGGGACGGAGAGAGAGAAAGAGCAGCGGGCAGTAGAGTATAAAGCAAGAGCAAAATGAACTGCCCCATCAAACAGCAATACCACACAAAAACACGCACACACAAACACCATACCCACCCCCACCACACACACACACACACACACACACACACACACACACACACACACACACACACACACACACACACACACACACACACACACACAGAAACACCCCACACACACACTCTCCCCCTCCACACACACACATACATACACCGCCATACCCCCCCCACACACACACACACAGAAACCCCTCACACACACACCCACATACAGTGAAACACACACATTGAAATACCCCCCACACATACAGAAATACCTCACCCACACACACACCTCCAACACACACATACACTCTCCCAACACACACAGAAAATTCTCACACACACAGAAATAACCACACACACACACCCACACACTGAAGCAACTCCACACACACAAACACCCCCACACACACACAGAAACATCTCCCTCTACTCCTCCACACACAGCTAACACCCCCTCCCCACACACAGAAACACCTTCCACACACACACACAGAAACACCCCACACACACAGAAACACCCCACACACACACTCTCCCCCTCCACACACACACATACATACCCCCCCATACACACACACACACACATACACACACAGGTGCAGAGAACTTGGGGAAGTAGTAATAGAAACACAGAGAAAACTGCAGCACAAAACAGGCCCTTCGGCCCCACAAGTTGTGCCGAACATATCCCTTTTAGGCCTGCCTATAACCCTCCATCCTATTAAGTCCCATGTACTCATCCAGGGGTCTCTCAAAAGACCCGATTGAGTTTGCCTCCACCACCACTGACGGCAGCCGATTCCACTCGCCCACCACCCTCTGTGTGAAAAACTTCCCCCTAACATTTCCCCTGTACCTACCCCCCAGCACCTTAAACTTGTGTCCTCTCGTAGCAGCCATTTCCACCCTGGGAAAAAGCCTCTGAGAGTCCACCCAATCTATGCCTCTCAACATCTTATATACCTCTATTAGGTCTTCTCTCATCCTACGTCCCTTCAAGGAGAAAAGACCGAGCTCCCTCAGCCTATCCTCATCAGGCATGCCACTCAATCCAGGCAACATCCTTGTAAATCTCCTCTGCACCCTTTCAATCTTTTCCACATCCTTCCTGTAATGAGGTGACCAGAACTGAGCACAGTACTCCAAGTGGGGTCTGACGAGGGTCTTATATAGCTGCATCATTATCCCCGGACTCCTAAACTCAATCACTCGATTGATAAAGGCCAGCACACCATATGCCTTCTTAACCACCTCCTCCACCTGCGGGGCCGATTTTAGAGTCCTATGGACCCGGACCCCAAGGTCCTTCTGATCCTCTACCGTACTAAGAGTCTTTCCCTTTATATTGTACTCCTTCATCCCATTTGACCTGCCAAAATGGACCACTACGCATTTATCTGGGTTGAAGTCCATCTGCCACTTCTTCGCCCAGTCCTGCATCCTATCTATGTCCCTCTGTAACTTCTGACATCCCTCCAGACTATCCACAACCCCACCAACCTTCGTGTCGTCAGCAAACTTACCAACCCATCCCTCCACTTCCTCATCCAGATCATTTATAAAAATGACAAACAGCAAGGGTCCCAGAACAGATCCCTGGGCACACCACTGGTGACCGACCTCCAATTAGAAAAAGACCTATCTATACACACTCTCTGCCTCCTTTGGGCAAGCCAGTTCTGGATCCACAGGGCAGCAGCCCCTTGGATCCCATGCCCTCTCACTTTTTCTAGAAGCCTTGCATGGGGGACCTTATCGAACGCCTTGCTAAAATCCATATAAACCACATCTACCGCTTTCCCTTCGTCAATGTGTTTAGTCACATTTTCGAAGAACTCCACCAGGCTCGTAAGGCACGATCTGCCTTTGACAAAGCCATGCTGAGTATTCTTGAGCATACTAAACCTCTCTAAACACTCATAGATCTTATCCCTCAGGATCTTCTCCATCAGCTTACCAACCACTGAGGTTAGACTCACCAGTCGGTAATTTCCTGGGCTATCCCTATTCCACTTCTTGAAAATAGGAACCACATCCGCAATCCTCCAATCCTCCGGCACCTCTCCCGTCTCCATCGACGACGCAAAGATCATCGCCAGAGGCTCTGCAATCTCTTCCCTCGTCTCCCACAGTAACCTGGGGTACATCCCATCCGGACCCGGCGACTTATCTCGCTTGATGCCATTCAAAGATTCCAGCACAACCTCTTTGTTAAAGTCCACATACTCAATCTTTTCAGTCTACCGCAAGCCCACAGTACATCCACCCATGTCCTTCTCCTCTGTGAAAACCGAGGCAAAATACTCATTAAGCACCTCTGCCATTTCTTCTGATTCCCGCCTTCACCTTTTATAGGCCCTACTCCTTCACGTCTCATCCTTTTACTTGTCATATATTTATCGAATGCCTTAGGGTTTTCCTTAATTCTACTTGCCAAGGCCTTCTAGCTCTCCTAATTTCCTTCTTTAGCCCCTTCCTACAAGTTGTATACTCATCTAGATCCCTATCTTCGCCAAGCTCTCTGAACCTTTTGTACGCTTTCCTTTTCTTCTCGACTAGGTCCCACACAGCTTTCGTGCACCACGGTTCCTTTAACCTACCAACTCCTCCCTGTCTGCTTGGAACATTGTCCTGTAGAACCCTCGACAGACATTCCTTGAAAAACTGCCACTTCTCTTCAGTAGATTTCCCCGAGAATACCTCCTTCCAATTTACTCCTCTAATTTGCTGCCTTATGTCTTCATATTTCCCCTTACTCCGTATAAACGCTTAATGTCATTAAGATAATGTCTTGAGAAGTGTACATATAACAGAGGAGGAAGTGTCGGAAGTCTTAAAGCGCATCAAGGTAGATAAATCCCCGGGACCTGATGAAATGTATCCCAGGACATTGTAGGAGGCCAGAGAGGAAATTGCGGATCCCCTAGCAGAGACATTTGAATCATCGACAGCCACAGGTGAGGTGCCTGAAGATTGGAGGGTGACAAATATTGTGTCTTTGTTTAAAAAAGGCTGCAGGGAAAAGCCTGGGAACTACAGGCTGGTGAGTCTCACATCTGTAGTGAGTAAGTTGTTAGAAGTTATTCTGAGAGACAGGATCTACAGGCATTTGGAGAGGCAAGGAATAATTCGGGACAGTCAGCATGGCTTTGTGAGTGGAAAATCATGTCTCACAAATTTGATTGAGTTTTTTGAAGGGGTAACCAAGAAGGACAGTGCAGTTGATGTTGTCTACATGGACTTTAGCAAGGTCTTTGGCAAGGTACCGCATGGCAGGTTGCTGGATCCAGGGTAAGGTAGCCAAATGGATACAAAATTGGCTTGGTGACAGCAGACAGAGGGTGGTTGTAAAGGGTTGTTTTTCAAACTGGAGGCCTGTGACCAGCAGTGTGCCCCTCAGGGATCGGTGCTGGGTCCACTGTTGTTTGTCATTTATATTAATGATTTGGATGAGAATTTAGGAGGCATGGTTAGGAAGTTTGCAGACGACATCAAGTTTGGTAGCATAGTGGACAGTGAAGAAGGTTATCTCGGATTGCAACAGTATCTTGATCAATTGGGCCAGTGGGCTAATGAATGGCAGATGGAGTTTAATGTAGATAAATGCGAGGTGATGCATTTTGGTAGATCGAACCAGGGCAAGACTTACTCAGTCAATGGTAGGGCATTGGGGAGAGTTATAGAACAGAGAGATCGAGGGGTACAGGTTCATAGCTCTTTGAAAGTGGAGTCACGGGTGTGGTAAAGAAGTCATATTATATGTATAAGTCAATATATGGCATTGGAGTTTGCACATTCTCTTCGTGTCTGCGTGGGTTTCCTCCCACGGTCCAAAGATGTGCGGGTTAGGTTGATTGGCCATGCTAAAAAAATTGCCCTTAGTGTCCTGAGATGCGTAGGTTAGAGGGATTAGTGGGTAAATATGTAGGGATATGGGGGTAGGGCCTGGGTGGGATTGTGGTTGGTGCAGACTTGATGGGCCGAATGGCCTCTTTCTGCACTGTAGGGTTTCTATGATTTTCTATGATCTCACACTTGTCTGCGTTAAATTCCATTTGCCATTTTTCAGCCCATTTTTCTAGTTGGTCCAAATCCCTCTGCAAGCTTTGAAAACCTTCCTCACTGTCCACTACACCTCCAATCTTTGTATCATCAGCAAACTTGCTGATCCAATTTACCACATTATCATCCAGATCATTGATATAGATGACAAACAACAATGGACCCAACACCGATCCCTGCGGCACACCACTAGTCATGATGTGGAGATGCCGGCGTTGGACTGGGGTAAGCACAGTAAGAAGTCTCACAACACCAGGTTAAAGTCCAACAGGTTTATTTGGTAGCAAATACCATAAGCTTTCGGAGCGCTGCCCCTTCGTCAGATGGACACAGGGGCAGCGCTCTGAAAGCTTATGGTATTTGCTACCAAATAAACCTGTTGGGACTTTAACCTGGTGTTGTGAGACTTCTTACTGTGCACACCACTCACCTGTTAAACTTCTTACTGTGCACACCACTCGTCACAGGCCTCCACTCAGAGAAACAATCCTCCACAACCACTCTCTGGCTTCTTCCATTGAGCCAGTGTCTAATCCAATTTACTACCTCCCCATGTATACCTAGCAACTGAACCTTCCTAACTAACCTCCCATGAGGGACCTTCTTAGACCTTGGGGAAAGTTATAGAACAGAGAGATCGAGGGGTACTGGTTCATAGCTCTTTGAAAGTGGAGTCACAGGTGTGGTAAAGAAGTCATTTGGCATGCTTGGTTTCATTGGCCAGAACATTGAATACAGGAGTTGGGACATCTTGTTGAAGTTGTACAAGACATTATTAAGGCCACACTTGGACCCCAAGGGATCTTGTCAAAGGCCTTGCTGAAATCCAGGTAGACAACGTCCACCGCCTTCCTTTCATCCACTTTCCTGGTAACCTCCTCGAAAAACTCTAATAGTTTGGTCAAACATGACCTACCACGCACAAAGCATGTTGACTCTCCCTAATAAGTCCCTGTCTATCCAAATATTTGTAGATCCTATCCCTTATCACACCTTCCAATAACTTGCCCACCACCGACGTCAAACTTACTGGCCGATAATTTCCCGGATTTCTTTTGGAACCTTTTTTAAACAACGGAACAACATGAGCCACCCTCCAATCATCCGGCACCTCCCTGACATTTTAAATATGTCTGCCAGGGCCCCTGCAAGTTCAACACTAGCTTCCCTCAAGGTCGGTGGGATTACCCTGTCCGGTCCTGGGGATTTATCCACTCTGATCTGCCTCAAGACAGCGAGCACCTCCTCCCCTTTAATCTGTAAAGGTTCCATGACCTCCCTACCTGTTTGCCCTATTTCCGTAGACTCCATGTCCGTTTCCTCAGTAAATACGGATGCAAAAAAACCATTTAGTATCTCCCCCATCTCTTTTGGTTCCATACACAGTCTACCACTCTGGTCTTCAAGAGGACCAATTTTATCCCTCACTATCCTTTCGCTCCTAACATACCTATAGAAGCTCTTTGGATTTTCCTTCACTCTGTCTGCCAAAGCAACCTCATGTCTTCTTTTAGCCCTCCTGATTTCCCTCTTAAGTAGCTTCTTGCACTTTTTATACTCCTCGAGCATCTGATCTGTTCCTTGCTGCCTGTACATTTCATACAACTCTCTCTTCCTCTTAATCAGTGTTACAATCTCCCTCGAGAACCAAGGTTCCTTATTCCTATTTACTTTGCCTTTAATCCTGACAGGAACATACAAACTCTGCACTCTCAAAATTTCTCCTGTGAAGGCCTCCCACTTTCCATTTACATCCTTACCAGAGAACAGCCTGTGCCAATCCACACTTCCCAGATCCCTTCTCATTTCATCAAATTTGGCCTTTTTCCAGTTCAGAACTTCAACCCGAGGACCAGATCTATCCTTATCCATGATCAGGTTGAAACTAATGGCATTATGATCACTGGATCCAAAGTGTTCCCTCACACTCACATCCATCACCTGCCCTAACCCATTTCCCAATAGGAGATCCAATATCGCATCCTCTCTAGTTGGCACCTCTATATACTGATGTAGAAAATTCTCCTGAACACATTTTACAAACTCTACCCCGTCTAAACCTTTAACAGTATGCGAGTCCCAATCTATATGTGGAAAATTAAAATCCCCTATCACAACTTTGTGTTTCTTGCAGTTGTCAGCTATCTCTCTGCTGATTTGCTCCTCCAATTCTCGCTGACTATTGGGTGGTCTATAATACAAGCCCACTAATGTGGTCGTACCTTTCTTGTTTCTCAGCTCCACCCATAGGGCCTCTGTAGACAAGCTCCCTAATCTATCCTGCCTGAGTACCGCTGTAACAGTTTCCCTGACCAACAATGCCACCCCCCCACCTTTCAAGCCTCTGCCTCTATCCTGCCTGAAACATTGGAACCCTGGAACATTGAGCTGCCAGCCCTGCCCCTCCTGTAGCCAAGTTTCACTAATGGCTATAATGTCATATTTCCATGTGTCTATCCACGCCTTCAGCTCATCTGCCTTCCCCACAATACTCCTGGCATTGAAATAGACACACCTCAAAAGATTATTTCCACCACACTCTACCCTTCCGTTTGTGATTTTGCTTGAACTAACCTGTCTTTTTACCCCTGCTCCACTATCTGCTCTGGTACTCTGGTTCCCACCCCCCTGCAAATCTAGCTTAAACGCTCTCCAATAACACTAGCAAATCTCCCTGCAAGTATATTGGTCCCCTTGTAGTTTAGGTGTAACCCATCTCTCTTGTACAGGTCCCACCTGCCCCAGAAGAGGTCCCAATGATCCAAGAATTGGAAACCCTGCCCCCTGCACCAGTTCCTCAGCCACATGTTCATCCGCCCAAGCATCCTACTCCTGCCCTCACTGACATGTGGCTCAGGTAGCAATCCTGAGATTACTACCCTCGGGGTCCTGCTTTTTAACTTCCTTCCAAGCTCTTTGTACTCACTCTTTAGGACCTCCTCACTCTTCCTTCCCACGTCATTGGTACCGACGTGTACCACGACATCTGGCTGATCACCTTCCCACTTTAGAACGCTGTGCACGCGATCAGAGACATCGCTGACCTTGGCACCTGGGAGGCAACAAACCATGTGGGAGTCTCTGTCCCGACCACAGAACCTCCTGTCCGTACCTCTGACCGTTGAGTCCCCTATCACTACTGCTCTCCTCTTCTTCATCCCACCCTTTTGCGCTGTAGAACCAGACTCGGGGTTCATTTCCCGGCTTGGGTCACTGTCTGTGCGGAGTTTGCACGTTCTCCCTGTGTCTGTGTGGGTTTCCTCCGGGTGCTCCGGTTTCCTCCCACAGTCCAAAGATGTGCGGGTTAGGTTGATTGGTCATGCTGAATTGACCTTAGTACTCAGGGCATTAGTAGGGTAAATATGTGGGGTTACGGGGATAGGGCCTGGTTGGGAGTGAGGTCGGTGCAGATGCAATGGGCCGATTGGCTTCCGTCTGCACTGTAGGGAGTCTATGACACGCACACACACAGAAACACCCCCTTCCCCCCACACACACACACAGAGAACCACCCGCCACGCAAACACAGAAACACCCCCCCACACACACAGTAACAGCACGCTACACACACACAAACCCACACTCCTCCCCCCAAACAGAATAAGAAACAGTCCCCCACACACACACACAGAAACAACCCCCCCATACTCTGACAAACAGCCCCCCATGGACAAACACACAAACACTCCCTTCCTCGCAGACACATGCGCAGAAACATCCCCCCCACATACACACACACACAGAAACAGCCTCCTTCACACGCACACACACACATACAAACCCACACTCCTCCCCCCAACACACAGTAAGAAACAGCCCCCCCACACACACACAACAACCACACCTCCCCCTCAGACACACACAGAAACACACCCGCCCCATACAAACAAACACACACTCCACACCCCCACACACACTGTTTTTTGTTCTTTATAGAAACACCCTCCCACACACACAAACACCCTGCCAACACCCTCCCCCATACACACACACACACCCCATGCACACACAGAAACACCCCCCTCCACACACAGAAACACCCCCTACCCACAGACACAGAAACACCACCCCACACACACATTCAAAGCACCCCTCCAACCCCTCCCCTTTCTGAAACAACCTCCACACACACACACACACGCACAGAAGTACCCCCCTGCACATACGCACAGAAACAAACCCCCACACACAGACACACATCTCTCCACACAAAAACACCCCCCTACACACACAGAGAAACAACCCTTTCACACACACATGCACTTACACTGAAACCACACACACAGAAAATCCCCACACACATACACACTCCCACACACACAGACATAAAAACACCCACACACACAGATACACCCACACACAGATACACACAAAAAACACCCCCCCACACACAGAAACACCTTTCCCACACACACAAACATCCCCACACACACACACAAACATCCCCACACACACACAGAAACACCTTTCCCACACACACAAACATCCCCACACACACACACAAACATCCCCACACACACACACAAACATCCCCACACACACACACAAACATCCCCACACACACACACAAACATCCCCACACACACACACAAACATCCCCACACACACACACAAACATCCCCACACACACACACAAACATCCCCACACACACACACAAACATCCCCACACACACACACAAACATCCCCACACACACACACAAACATCCCCACACACACACACAAACATCCCCACACACACACACAAACATCCCCACACACACACACAAACATCCCCACACACACACACAAACATCCCCACACACACACACAAACATCCCCACACACACACACAAACATCCCCACACACACACAAACATCCCCACACACACACACAAACATCCCCACACACACACACAAACATCCCCACACACACACACAAACATCCCCACACACACACACAAACATCCCCACACACACACACAAACATCCCCACACACACACACAAACATCCCCACACACACACACAAACATCCCCACACACACACACAAACATCCCCACACACACACACAAACATCCCCACACACACACAAACATCCCCACACACACACACAAACATCCCCACACACACACACAAACATCCACACACACACACAAACACCTTTCCCACACACAGAAACATCCCCACACACACACAGAAACATCCCCACACACACACACAAACATCCCCCCACACACACAAACATCCCCACACACACACACAAACATCCTTCCACACACACACATACACTACCCCCACACACACACAAACATCCTTCCACACACACACAAACATCCTTCCACACACACACATACACTACCCCCACACACACACAAACATCCTTCCACACACACACAAACATCCTTCCACACACACACATACACTATCCCCACACACACAAACACACAGAAACACTCCATCCCCCCCCCACACACACAGAAACACCTTGTCCTCCCCCCCTACCCCCCTCCGCCCCACACACACAGAAACACCCTTTCTATACACACACAAACACCAACCCGCACGCACACACACAGAAACAGCCCCTCCCACACACACAAACACACCCCCACACACACCCGCACACACACAAACACCCCCCCTACAGACACACACACTCCACCCCCCCCCCACAGACACATACACAGAAACACCGTCCCCATCCCCCCCCCCCACACACACTCACAAACACACTCCACGCCCCCACACACAGTGTTCTTTGATCTTTTTAGAAACACATCCCCACACACACACACACAAACATCCCCCCCAAACCCACACGCATGCAAGTACCCCCACCACACACACACACAGAGGAACAGCCCCCCCCACACACACACAGAAACAACCCTCTCCGCACACACACACAGAAACACCCCCCCACATACAGAAAAACAACATCCCCCTAAAAACTCACACACACTCCACCCCCCACATACACACAGAAACACCCCTCCCTCAGACACACACACACACACACAGAAACACTCCCCAAACCTCCACACATACACACTCCACCCCCTCACACACACACTGAAACACCCCTCCCACACACACACAGAAATTCACCCCACGACACACACACACACATGCACACAGAAACACCTCCCCAACACACACAGAAGCACCCCCTCTACACACACACACAGAAACACCCCCCCCACACACAGAGAAACACCATCCTCCCCGCACACACACAGAAACACCACCCCACACATACACACACTCAAAAGCACCCATCCACAAACACAGAAACAACCTCCACATGCATGCACACAGACATAGAAACACCCCCCTCCACACACGCACAGAAACAACTCCCCACATCCCACATTCACACACAGAAATACCTTCCCCCACACACACACCTCTGCACACAAAAACACACCCCTACACACACAAACACACAGAAACACACACACACAGAAACGCCCCCCAAACACAAACCCCCAATACACACATCCTCACTCACACAGAAACACCCCCCCACATACACAAAGCACCCCTCCACAAACACAGAAACAACCTCCACACACATACACGCACACATGCACAGAAACAACTCCCCATACCTCACAGACATTCACACAAACACCTTCCCCCACACACATACACCTCTGCACACAAAAACACCCCCCCCCCTACACACACACATACACTCCACCCCCCCCCACACAGTGTTCATTGTCCCTTATAGAAACACATCCCCACACACACATAAACACGCCAGCCCCCCACGCACACACTTAATCACCACATCCCCAATGCGCACACACAGAAACACCCTCTCCCCCCACACACATACACAAAAACAGCCCCCCATTCACACACACAGAAACACCATCCCCCCACACTCGCACACACATAGAAACACCCCCCCCCCCACACACACACACAAACACCCCCCCCCCCACACACACACAGAAACATCCCCCCCACACATACACAACCTCACACAGAAACACCCCCTACACACACATGCAAACAACCCCCCCGGAAACACACAGAAGCAGCCCCCACACACACAGAACCCCCCCCCCACACACACACACGCACAGAAACAAACCCCCCCCCACACACACACACACATACAGAAACACCCCCCCACACACACACACAGAAACACCCCACACACACAGAAACAGCCTCCTTCACACGCACACACACACATACAAACCCACACTCCTCCCCCCAACACACAATAAGAAACAGCCCCCCCACACACACACAACCACCCCTCCCCCTCAGACACACACAGAAACACACCCGCCCCATACAAACAAACACACACACTCCCACACACACTGTTCTTTGTTCTTTAAAGAAACACCCTCCCACACACACAAACACCCTGCCAACACCCTCCCCCATACACACACAGAAACACCCCCCCCTCCACACACACACACAACAGAAACAACCCACAGACACAGAAACAGAAACACCACCCCACACACACATTCAAAGCACCCCTCCAACCCCTCCCCTTTCTGAAACAACCTCCACACACACGCACAGAAGTACCGCCCTGCACATACACACAGAAACAAACCCCCACACACAGACATACATCTCTCCACACAAAAACACCCCCCTACACACACAGAGAAACAACCCTTTCACACACACACACGCACTTAGAAATCATAGAAATCATAGAAACCCTACAGTGCAGAAGGAGGCCATTCGGCCCATCGAGTCTGCACCGACCACAATCCCACCCAGGCTCTACCCCCACATATTTACCCGCTAATCCCTCTAACCTACGCATCTCAGGATTCTAAGGGGCAAATTTTAACCTGGCCAATCAACCTAACCCGCATATCTTTGGACTTACACTGAAATACCACACACACAGATACATCCCCCAACACACACACACAGAAAATCCCCACACACATACACACTCCCACACACACACAGACATAAAAACACCCACACATACACCCACACACAGATACACACAAAAAACACCACCCCACACACAGAAATACCTTCCTTCTATACACACACAAACACCAATCCGCACACACACACACATAAACAGCCCCTCCCACACCCGCACACACACAAACACCCCCCCCCTCCACAGACACACACAGAGAAACACCACCCCACAAACACACACACCCCCCCCACAGACACATACACAGAAACACCGTCCCATCCCCCCACACAAACCGCCCCCCACAGAAATACCACCCCCCACCACACACACACACTCACAAACACACTCCACACCCCCACACACAGTGTTCTTTGATCTTTTTAGAAACACACCCCCACACACACAGAATTACTCCAAGGCCCCACACACACACTGAAACACCCCCCCACACACACACACAGAAACATCCCCCCACACACACACACAGAAACATCCCCCCCAAACCCACACACATAGAAGCACCCCCACCACACACACACAGAAACACCCCTCCCCGCACAGAGAAACAACATCCCCCTAAAAACACACACACACACTCCACCCCCCACACACACAAACACCCCCCCTCAGACACACACACACACACCCCTCCCACACACACACAGAAGCGCACCCCATGACACACACACACAAAGACACACATAGAAACACCTCCCCAACACACACACAAGCATCCCCTCTACACACACACAGAAACACCCCCACACACACAGAAACAGCACCCCCCCCACACACACACATAAACACCCCCCTCCCACACAGACCCACCACCCCACACACACACACATAAACACCTCCCTCCCACACAGACCCACCACCCCACACACATACTCAAAGCACCCCTCCACAAACACAGAAACAACCTCCACACACACAAACACACAGAAACACCCCCCCCCAACACAAGCATACACAGAAACATACACCCCCAATATACACATCACCACACGCCACAGACATTCACACACAGAAATACCTTCCGCTCACACACACACACCTCTGCACACAAAAACACCCCCCTACACACACAGACAGAAACACATACACACAGAAACACAAACTCCCAACACACAGACTCAAAGCACTCCTCCACAAACACAGAAACAATCCCCACACACATACACGCACATACACACACAGAAACACCCCCCTCCACACACGCACAGAAACAACTCCCCACACCCCAAAACATTCACACACAGAAACACCTTCCCCCACACACATACACCTCTGCACACAAAAACACCCCCCCGATACACAGAAACACACCCCCATACGCACACACACATAAACATCCACCTCCCCACACACACACACCAAAACTCCATCCCCGCACACACGCACTCCACCCACCCCCACACACAGTGTTCTTTGTTCATTATAGAAACACACCCCTGCACACAAACGAACACACAAACACTCCAATCCCTACACACACATTGAAACACACCACCACGCACACACAGAAACAGCCCGCCACACAGAGAAACAACCCCCTCACACAAATACACACCCTCCGACCAACACACACACTCCACCCCCCCCCCCCACACACAGTGTTCATTGTCCCTTATAGAAACACACACCACACACACAGAAACACGCCAGCCCCCCACGCACCCACTTAATCCCGCACCCCACCATGCACACACACAGAAACACCCTCTCCCCCCACACATACACAAAAACAGCCCCCCATTCACACACACAGAAACACCATCCCCCCACACTCGCACACACATAGAAACACCCCCACACACACACAAACACACCCACCCACCCCCCCCCCCCCCACACACACACACACACACACACACACACACAGAAACATCCCCGACACACACATACAAACAACCCCCTGGACACGCACAGAAATAGCCCCCACACACACACAGAAACACCCCCACATACACACACAGAAACACCCCCGCACATACAAAGAAACAAACCCTCCCCACACAGAAACACAACACCCCCCTCACACACAGAAACCAGCCCCCCCCACACACAAACAGCCTCCTTCACACGCACACACACACACATACAAACCCACACTCCGCCCCCCCCACACACACACACAAAAACACACTCTCCTCCTCAGACTACACACACACAAACACACACAAACACACTTCTTTGTTCTTTATAGAAACACCCTCCCACACACACAAACACCCTCCCAACACCCCCTCTCCCCACACACACACAAAGCACCCCTCCATAAACACAGAAACAACCTCCACACGCACTCACACACAGAAACACCCCCCTCCACACACGCAGAGAAACAACTCCCCACACCCCATAGACATTCACACACAGAAATACCTTCCCCCACACACACACCTCTGCACACAAAAACACCCTCCCTACACACACTGACAGAAACACACACACAGAAACACAAACCCCCAATACACACAGAAACACCCCGCACACACAGACATACACGGAAACACAAACCCTCAATACACAGACTCAAAGCACCCCTCCACAAACACAGAAACAACCTCCACACACATACACGCACAGAAACACCCCTCTCCACACATGCACAGAAACAACTCCCCACACCCCAAAACATTCACACACAGAAACATCTTCCCCCACACACATACATCTCTGCACACAAAATCACACCCCCTACACACACACACACGGAAACACTCCCCCATACACACACACATAAACATCCGCCCCCCCCCCACACACACAGAAATACCACCCCACACACACACACACGCACTCCACCCACACCCCCCACACAGTGTTCTTTGTTCATTATGGAAACTCAGCCCCACACACAAACGAACATACAAAAACACTCCAACCCCTACACACACATTGAAACACACCCCCACACACACACAAACACCCTCCCACCCCCCCCCCCCCCACACACACAGAAACACCCTCCCCAGACACACACAGAAACAGCCCGTCACACACAAACAACCCCCTCACACAAATACACACCCTCCGACCAACCCCCTCACACACACACACACACTCCACCCCCCACAGTGTTCATTGTCCCTTATAGAAACACATCCCCACACACACAGAAAGACGCCAGCCCCCACGCACACACTTAATCATCGCACCCCACCATGCTCACACACAGAAACACCCTCTCCCCCACACACATACACAAAAACAGCCCCCCATTCACACACACAGAAACACCATCCCCCCACACATGCACACACACAGAAACATCCCCCCCACACATACATACCCTCACACAGAAACACCCCCTACACACACATACAAACAAACAACCCCCTGGACACACACAGAAATAGCCCCCACATACACAGAAACAACCCCCCCCCCCAACACATACACACACAGAAACACACCCCCACACACACACAGAAACACTCCACCCCTCCACGCACACACTAAATCACCGCCCTCTATACACACACACAGAAACACACCCCCACACACACACAGAAACACCCCCCCCCACGCACACACTGAATCACCGCCCCCCCATACACACACACTGAATCACCGCCCCCCCCATACACACACAGAAACCCCGCCCACCACACACACAGAGAAACATCCCACACACACACACACAGAAACATCCCACACAGACACACACACAGCCCCCGACACACACAGACAAACAACCCCTGGACACACACACACAGAAACACCCCCCCTCCACACACAACAGAAACAACCACCACACACACACAGAAACACCCCCTACCCACAGACACAGAAACACCACCCCATACACACATTCAAAGCACCCCTCCACACAGAAACAATCTCCACACACACAGAAATACCCCCCTCTACATACACACAGAAACAACCCCCAACTCAGACACACACACATCTCTCGACACAAAAACACCCCCCCTACACACACAGAGAAACAACCCTTTCACACACACACGCACTTACACTGAAATACCACACACACACAGATACATCCCCCAACACACACACACAGAAAATCCCCACACACATACATACTCCCACACACACACAGATACATCCCCCAACACACACACACAGAAACTCCCCACACACATACATACTCCCACACACACACAGATACATCCCCCAACACACACACACAGAAAATCCCCACACACATACATACTCCCACACACACACACACACACAGAAACACCCACACACCCCCACACGCACTGAAACACCTTCCCCACACACAGAAACATCACCACACACACAAACATCCCCCCACACACACAAACATCCCCCCACACACACAAACATCCCCCCACACACACAAACATCCCCCCACACACACAAACATCCCCCCACACACACAAACATCCCCCCACACACACAAACATCCCCCCACACACACAAACATCCCCCCACACACACAAACATCCCCCCACACACACAAACATCTCCCCCCACACACAAACATCCCCCCACACACACAAACATCCCCCCACACACACAAACATCCCCCCACCCACACAAACATCCCCCCCACACACACAAACATCCCTCCCCACACACACAAACATCCCTCCCCACACACACAAACATCCCTCCCCACACAAACATCCCTCCACACACACAAAGATCTCCCCACTCACACATACACTATCCCCACACACACAAACACAGAAACACTCCATCCCTCCCCCCCACACACACAAACATCCCCCCCCACACACACAAACATCCCCCCACACACACAAACATCCCCCCACACACACAAACATCCCCCCACACACACAAACATCCCCCCACACACACAAACATCCCCCCACACACACAAACATCCCCCCACACCCACAAACATCCCCCCACACACACAAACATCCCCCCACACACACAAACATCCCCCCACACACACAAACATCCCCCCACACACACAAACATCCTCCCACACACACAAACATCCTCCCACACACACAAACATCTCCCCACACACACAAACATCCCCCCACCCACACAAACATCCCCCCACACACACAAACATCCCTCCCCACACACAAACATCCCTCCCCACACACACAAACATCCCTCCCCACACAAACATCCCTCCACACACACAAAGATCTCCCCACTCACACATATACTATCCCCACACACACAAACACAGAAACACTCCATCCCTCCCCCCACACACACAGAAACACCCTGCCCCCCCACACACACACACCCACACACAGAAACAGCCCCCCTATACACACACAAACACCAACCCTCGCACACACATACAGAAACACCCCCCCCCACACACACACACAGAAACAACACACCCGCACACACACAAACACCCCCCCACAGACACACACACAGAAATACCCCCCCACAAACACACACCCCCCCACAGACACACACACAGAAACACCACCCCACAAACACACACACCCCCCCACAGACACACACACAGAAACACCCCCCCACAAACACCCCCACCCCCACAGACACACACACAGAAACACCACCCCACAAACACACACACACACCCCCACAGACACACACACAGAAACACCACCCCACAAACACACACACACAGAAACACCACCCCACAAACACACACACCCCCCCACAGACACACACACAGAAACACCACCCCACAAACACACACCCCCCACACACACACACACACAAACAGCCCCCCTATACACACACAAACACCAACCCGCGCACACACATGCAGAAACACCCCCCCCCACACACAAACACCCCCCCCCACAGACAGACACACAGAAACACCGCCCCCCCACCCACACACATGAACACACACACACAAACACACAGAAATACCACCCCCCCCATACACACACTCCACACCCCCACGCAGTGTTCTTTGATCTTTACAGAAACACACCTCCACACACACAGAAGCACTCCACCACCCCCCACCCCTTGCACACACAGAAACATCCCCCCCCCCACACACACGGGAACACCCACCCCCAACACACACACATCGAAGCACCCCCCCCACACACACACACATCGAAGCACCCCCCCCACACACACACACAGAAACACCCACCCCCAACACACACACACACATACATACACACACACAGAAAGAACCCCCCCACACACACAGAGAAACACACCCCCCCCCCGCAAACACACACACACACTCCAACCCCCCCCACACACAGAAACATCCCCCCACACACACACAGAAACAAACAGCTCCCCACACAGACACACAGAAAAACCACTCCCTCCCCCCCACACACACACACACACACACTCCATGCCCCAACAGTGTTCTTTGATCTTTCAAGAAACACACCCCACACACACACACACAGAGAAACACTCCTACATAGAGAGAAACAGCCCCCCCCACACGCACACAGAAACACTCCTCCACACACACATTGAAACACCCTCCCCACACACACACAGAAACGCACCCCCCGACACACACACATACACGCACAGAAACACCTCCCCAGCACACAGACAGAAGCACCCCCTCTACACACACACAAAGAAACACCCCCACACACACAGAGAAACAGCTCCCCCCCCCCCACACACACACACACAAACACCCTCCCCCACACACACACACACACAACCCCCCCACACACACAGAAACACCACCCCACACACCCCTTCCCCCCCCGCCACACACAGTGGTCTTTGTTCTTTATAGAAACACACCCCACACATACACAGAAACACACACGCACAGAAACACCTTCCATGCACTGAAACGCCTCCTACACCCAGAAACACCCTCCCATAAGAAACAATGTCTGAAATGCACTAATGTCCCACATTCCTCTCCCACCATTGCAGAGCTTTGATCAAAGCTCTTCCAGGCCACTACCCTACCTATCTATGTTATCTCTGTCTCTTCACAACTCTCCAAAACATCTGTACTCCTCAAATTCTGGCCTCTTGTACTTCTCCCATTATAAATCTTTTGTATCCGTGCATTGGTATTCTCAGCTCTGCCTGCGCTCTCTGCCTCTTGATCTCACATGCCTCCCTTAATATGGTTCTTAAAACATACCCTCATTGAGAAAGCTTTTGGTCATTTGATGTAAGACCACCTGAGATGGCTCAGGGTCATATTTTGCTTCTTACTATTCCTAGGAAACATTTTTGGGTATTTGACCATGTTAAAGGCAATAGATATGTTTGCTAGGATTATTGCTGTATTTACACCGAATGTATTGATTGGGACAGTGTAGAGGGAGCTTTACTCTGTATCTAACCCCATGTTGTACCTGTCTTTGGGCGTGTTTGATGGGGACAGTGTAGAGGGAGCTTTATTCTACATTTGGAAATGTTATGTGATATTGTTTTAGGAACAGGAAGAACATTGATTGAAATCCCAGAATTCAGTGATTTAATCTTTTACAGCAGGGAATCCTGTGATGAAACAGCATGGTGTTTTTATTCACAGTATGTGATTCAGCAATCTAGATTCCCAGTGACCTACTGATTGCCAGGGAATCCAATAATATACTGACTGATAATAATTGCATATGATGCAGTGAACAATTGCTTTACCAGGGGTATTATGATCTGCTAAGCGACAGCAGGTGAGGCAATGACCTACTGACTCAACATAGGAGCCCATGTTTACTGACTCACGGGACAGGATCTAGTGATCAACTGACTTCACAGCATTCTATTAACCCACAGTACAGCATCCAGTGACTTATCAAATTATACTGTGTGATCCAATGATTCACAACATGTGATCAGTGATTTATTATTCCATAGCATGGCATTCATTAACCGATTGGCAGAATAGAGGATTCAGTGATCTACCCACTCAGCACAGGATCAATGCTTTATTGACTTACAACAGGGGAATGAGTTGACACATGGACGGGAATCCAGTTATCTATTAGCTCACAATATAGGATCCAATGAAAGACTGACTCAAGGGATGTGATCTAGTGACTGGTTCTTGTGAGTGGACTCAGACATAACCATTTTTTATGAAGTAGATACAGATATGCTCAAGGCTATTTCTCAAATTTTAAAACACTGGACAAAGACCTGATTTGATCTCTATCTGTGACACCGAACAAAAGCAAGTATCTGGCATTATCACAGAAACTGTTACCTCGTCATCTCTGAAGAGACATGAACAACCCCCCCATGGCCTACAAGAGACCAAATTCAAAGATAATTATACAAAGGCCCTCTGTCTAACCCAGGCTGGCCAGAGTATGTTCATCTGCTTGGATAAAGGACCCCTCAACCTTCCTTGAGAGGATTTCTTGAAACAGTATGTGGACAGTCCAACTAGAGGAGGGGCCATACTGGACCTTCATAGAAATCATAGAATCATAGAAACCCTACAGTACAGAAAGAGGCCATTCGGCCCATCAAGTCTGCACCGACCACAATCCCACTCAGGCCCTACCCCCATATCCCTACATATTTTACCCGCTAATCCCTCTAATCTACGCATCCCAGGACACTAAGGGGCAATTTTAGCATGGCCAATCAACCTAACCCGCACATCTTTGGACTGTGGGAGGAAACCGGAGCACCCGGAGGAAACCCACGCAGACACGAGGAGAATGTGCAAACTCCACACAGACAGTGACCCGAGCCGGGAATCGAACCCAGGTCCCTGGAGCTGTGAAGCAGCAGTGCTAACCACTGTGCTACCGTGCCGCCAGCTACTGGCAGGTAGCTGACTTTTCAATGGGAGAGCATTTTGGAAACAGTGACCACAACTCCTTAAGTTTAAAGATAACTATGAATAACGATAAGTCAGGACCTTGTGGGAAGGTACTAAATTGCGGGAGGGCAAATTATGACAGAATTAGGCAGGAGCTAGGGAGAGTTAATTGGGAGCAGCTGGTATCGGGCAAGTCCACATTTGACATATGGGAGTTGTTTAAAGACCTACTGATCAGAGTTCAACACCGGCATGTTCCAGTCAGGTGGAAAGACAAAGATAGTAAGGTAGGGGACCCTTGGATAACAAGGGAGGTTGTGAATTTAGTTAAAAGGAAAAAATAAGCATATGTAAGGTTTAGGGAGTTTAAATCGGGTAGGGCTCATGAGGAATATAAAGAAAGCAGGAAAGAACTCAAGCAGGGAATTAAGAGAGCAAGGAGGGGCCAAGTAGGGTTAAAGAGAATCTGAAGGCATTTTATATATACATTATAGAACATAGAACATAGAACATAGAACATTACAGCGCAGAACAGGCCCTTCGGCCCACGATGTTGCACCGACCAGTTAAAAAAAAAAACTGTGACCCTCCAACCTAAACCAATTTCTTTTCGTCCATGAACCTATCTACGGATCTCTTAAACGCCCCCAAACTAGGCGCATTTACTACTGATGCTGGCAGGGCATTCCAATCCCTCACCACCCTCTGGGTAAAGAACCTACCCCTGACATCGGTTCTATAACTACCCCCCCTCAATTTAAAGCCATGCCCCCTCGTGCTGGATTTCTCCATCAGAGGAAAAAGGCTATCACTATCCACCCTATCTAAACCTCTAATCATCTTATATGTTTCAATAAGATCCCCTCTTAGCCGCCGCCTTTCCAGCGAAAACAATCCCAAATCCCTCAGCCTCTCCTCATAGGATCTCCCCTCCATACCAGGCAACATCCTGGTAAACCTCCTCTGCACCCTCTCCAAAGCCTCCACATCCTTCCTGTAATGTGGGGACCAGAACTGCACACAGTACTCCAAGTGCGGCCGCACCAGAGTTGTGTACAGTTGCAACATAACGCTACGACTCCTAAATTCAATCCCCCTACCAATAAACGCCAAGACACCATATGCCTTCTTAACAACCTTATCTACTTGATTCCCAACTTTCAGGGATCTATGCACACATACACCTAGATCCCTCTGCTCCTCCACACTATTCAAAGTCCTCCCGTTAGCCATATACTCAACACATCTGTTATTCCTACCAAAGTGAATTACCTCACACTTCTCCGCATTAAACTCCATCCGCCACCTCTCGGCCCAACTTTGCAACCTGTCTAAGTCTTCCTGCAAACTACGACACCCTTCCTCACTGTCTACCACACCACCGACTTTGGTGTCATCAGCAAATTTGCTAATCCACCCAACTATACCCTCATCCAGATCATTAATAAATATTACAAACAGCAGTGGCCCCAAAACAGATCCCTGAGGTACACCACTTGTAACCGCACTCCATGATGAATATTTACTATCAACCACCACCCTCTGTTTCCTATCCGCTAGCCAATTCCTGATCCAATTTCCTAGATCACCCCCAATCCCATACATCTGCATTTTCTGCAGAAGCCTACCATTATAAACAAGATAACTAGGGATAAGTAGGATCACTCAAGGGTAAACAATGGAATTTGTGCTTGGAGACACATGGGCGAGATCCTAAATTAGTTTTTGTGTCAGTGTTCACCAAGGAGAAAGCCATGGAGGATAGTTAGATGTGTGTGGAGCATGCTAAAATGCTAGGGCATTTTGAGATCAAGAAAGAAGTGATTTTGGGTCTCTGGAAGAGCATTAAGGTTGGATAAGACCCCAGGGCCCGATGGGATCTACCCCAGGTTATTGAGAAGGGCAAGAGAGGAGATTGCTGGGGCCCTAACAAAGATCTTTGTATCCTCGTTAGCCATTGGAGAGGTCCCGGAGGACTGGCAAGTAGCTACTGTTGTTCCTCTGTTCAAGAAAGGAAGAAGGGATGATCCAGGAAATTATAGACCGATGAGTCTCACATTGATGGGTGGAAAGCTATTGGAGAGGATTCTTAGGATTTACGTGCATTTGGAAAAGCATAGCCTAATTAGAGAAAGTCAGCATGGTTTTGTGCGGGGCACGTCATGTCTTACTAACTTGTCAGATTTTATTCGAGGTGACAAAGGTGATCGGTGAGGGTGGAGCACTGGAAACTAGAAAAAACTAGAAAGAGTACAGAAAAGATTTACTAGGATGCTACCAGGACTTGATGGTTTGAGTTATAAGGAGAGGCTGGGCAAACTAGATTTGTTTTCTCTGAAGGGGCGGAGGTTAAGGGGCATAGATAGGGTTGACAGTCAGAATCTTTTTCCCAGAGTTGAAATGTCTAATACTAGGGGTTATGCACTTAAGGTGAGGGGGAAAGTTCAAAGGAGATGTGAAGGGCAAGCTTTTACACAGAGACTGGCACGTTAGTGCTGCCAGGATGGAGGCGTAGGCAGATACGACAGGGGCATTTAAGGAGCCCTTGGATAAGGCATGAATATGCAAGTTATAGAGAGATATGGACGAAGGGCAGGCAGTAGGGATTAGTTTAATTTGGCATCATGTTTGGCACAACATTGTGGGATGAAGGGCCTGTTCCTATGCTATTCTATCTCTAATTAACCACCCAGAGAGGCCAGATAAGGGGGACACATCCCCTGTCAGTCAATGTGGAGAGTTGGGAGTCATGTGATATGGTGGAAGCAGCCTTGCTGTTCTGCAAACTCGGTCTGCCACATAACCATCTACAAGCAACAGCAAAGAAAAATGTTCTGTCGAAATTGAATAACTGGCCCCATCCAAAGAACAAAGAACAATACAGCACAGGAACAGGCCCTTCGGCCCTCCAAGCCTGCACCGATCATGTGTTCCTAACTAGACCATCCGTTTGTATCCCTCTATTCCCAGTCTGTTCATGTGGCTATCTAGATAAGCCTTAAATGATCCTAGTGTGTCTGCCTCAACCACCTTGTTTGGTAGTGCATTCCAGGCCCCCACCGCCCTCTGGGTAAAATACGTCCCCCGCATATCCGTATTGAATCTTGCCCCCCTTACCTTGAACTTGTGACCCCTTGTGTTTGTCATTTCTGACCTGGGAAAAAGCTTCCAACTGTTCACCCTATCTATGCCCTTCATAATTTTATAAACTTCTATTAGGTCACCCCTCAACCTCTGTCTTTCCAGGGAGAACAACCCTAGTTTACTCAATCTCACCTCATAGCTAATACCCTCCATACCAGGCAACATCTTGGTAAACCTTTTCTGCACTCTCTCCAAAGCCTCCACGGCAGTATTCCAAATGCAGCCTAACCAATGTTCTATGTAACTGCAACATCATATGCCAACCTTTATACTCTATGCCCCGTCCAATAAAGGCAAGCATGCCATATGCCTTCTTCACCACCTTTTCCACATGTGCTGCCACCTTTAAGGATCTGTGGACTTGCACACCCAGATCCCTCTGTGTGTCTATACTCCTGATGATCCTGCCATTTATTGTACAGCTCCCCCCTGCATTAGATCTACCAAAATGCATCACTTCACATTTATCTGGATTAAATTCCATCTGCCATTTCTGCGCCCAATTTTCCAGCCTATCTATATCCTGCTGTATTCTCTGACAATGTTCATCACTATCCGCAATTCTAGCAATCTTTGTGTCATCCGCAAACTTCCTAATCAGACCAGCTACATCTTCTTCCAAAATCATTTACATATATCACAAACAGCAGAGGTCCCAGTACAGAGCCCTGCGGAACACCATGAGTCACAGACCTCCAACCGGAAAAAGACCCCTCCACTGCTACCCTCTGTCTTCTATGGCCAAGCCAGTTCTGTACCCATCTAGCTAGTTCACCTTTGATCCCGTGAGATTTAACCTTTCGCACCAGCCTGCCATGAGGGACCTTGTCAAATGCTTTACTAAAATCCATGTAGACGACATCCACGGCATGGGTTTCCTCCGGGTGCTCCGGTTTCCTCCCACAGTCCAAAGATGTGTGGGTTAGGTTGATTGGCCAGGTTAAAAATAAAAATTGCCCCTTAGAGTCCTGAGATGCGTAGGTTAGAGGGATTAGCGGGTAAATATGTGGGGGTAGGGCTTGGGTGGGATTGTGGTCGGTGCAAACTCAATGGGCCGAATGGCCTCCTTCTGCACTGTAGGGTTTCTATGATTCCCTCGTCAATCATTTTTGTCACCTCCTCAAAAAACTCAACCAAATTTGTGAAGCATGACCTCCCTCGTACAAAACCATGTTGTCTATCGCTAATGAGACTATTCAGTTCTAAATGTGAATAGATCCTATCTCTAAGAATCTTCTCCAGCTATTTCCCGACCACGGACGTTCAGCTCACTGGCCTATAATTACCCGAGTTATCCTTGCTACCCTTCTTAAATAACGGGACCACATTTGCTATCCTCCAATCAAAGAACAAAGAACAAAGAACAATACAGCACAGGAACAGGCCCTTCGGCCCTCCAAGCCCGCGCCGCTCCCTGATCCAAACTAGACCATTCTTTTGTATCCCTCCATTCCCACTCCGTTCATGTGGCTATCTAGATAAGTCTTAAACATTCCCAGTGTGCCCGCCTCCACCACCTTGGGATCTCACCTGTGTCCAATGAAGAAACAAAGATTTCTGTTCGAGGTCCAGTAATTTCATCTCTTGTCTCTCTCAGTAATCTGGGACAGATGCCATCTGGCCCTGGGGATTTGTCTACCTTAATGCTTCCTAAAACACCTAACACTTCCTCCCAGTTTCCATTGTATCTTATGTACCATCAGCGGCAAGATTGATTCATCTCAGTATGGCTTTCTCATCGCGTGAAGGCAACAACACAGGAAAAGTGAATTATCCAGCATTGGTTTTCAACTGACCTCTGTGAAGCAATTGGCCTTTAATTTTTAATGATGGACCCACATGAAACAACATTCCATTTCTCTGTGGTCTCTGCACTTCTTTCTTTTTAAATCTTTCTTTTTTCAAGTCCTCTTTTACTGTATAAATGTAAAGGGGAAAATGTTGCAAACTCCCTCCCCCTTTTGAGCGGGCACAAATAAACTAACCCTTTGAGTTCACCTATCTCGTGTTTGCTGTGGGATTACAATAGAAAATTGGTTTGCACTAAAACTGAGGGGATGGAAAATATGATGCTGCTTATAAAGAAGAAAACGAGTTAAAACACATTACTAATAACAGGCTGATGGTGAGAGGAGATATTAGTGCTGTTTAAATTAAACGCCCCCTACCCGTCCACGGCAGTCAAGTGAGTTTGATCAAAAACATGTGCACTCACCTCTAACAGACTGTCCCCCACCAGAGCGACAAGGAGCTGCTTGCCACTTTCCTCCCGTATCAGAGAGGCATTCGCTGATGCATACATACAAGTGAAATCAAACATGGCCACATCTGGCTGGCCGTAATGGTTCATGGCAAAGTCTAGGCGTGGCAGCTGATGATTGGTGGAGAAACTGGCCGCCTCCTTCACATAGTTCAGAAGTGCTTCTTGATTCATATTATTCCGAGAAAGCAGCTTTTCAGTGTCAGAGTAATCCTGGCATGGGGAAAAAAGAAAAACAATGCAGAGTGGACAATCAAACCAGTGGAACATGAGTACATACGAGTGAGAGTGCTGAGCGTGCATATATGAGTGAGAGTGCTGAGCGTGCATATATGAGTGAGAGTGATGAGCGTGTGTATATGGGTGAGAGTGCTGAGCGTGTGTATATGAGTGAGAGTGCTGAGCGTGTGTATATGAGTGAGAGTGCTGAGCGTGTGTATATGAGTGACAGTGCTGAGCGTGTGTATATGAGTGAGAGTGCTGAGCGTGTGTATATGAGTGAGAGTGCTGAGCGTGTGTATATGAGTGAGAGTGCTGAGCGTGTGTATATGAGTGAGAGTGCTGAGCGTGTGTATATGAGTGAGAGTGATGAGCGTGTGTATATGAGTGAGAGTGATGAGCGTGTGTATATGAGTGAGAGTGATGAGCGTGTGTATATGAGTGAGAGTGATGAGCGTGTGTATATGAGTGAGAGTGCTGAGCGTGTGTATATGAGTGAGAGTGCTGAGCGTGTGTATATGAGTGAGAGTGATGAGCGTGTGTATATGAGTGAGAGTGCTGAGCGTGTGTATATGAGTGAGAGTGCTGAGCGTGTGTATATGAGTGAGAGTGATGAGCGTGTGTATATGCCATTGTGATCATTTTCCGATCGGGGCCATTGTGATCATTTTCCGATCGGGGCCATTGTGATCTCCTGGACTCGTTTCGATCGCCTTAGGGGGTCGGAGAGGAATTTCCCAGATTTTTTTTCCCCATATTGGCCCTGGGGTTTTTCACTCTGGGTTTTCGCCTCTCCCTGGAGATCACATGGTCTGGAATGGGGGGGTGGGGGTAAGTTAATAGGTTGTAATGAACAAAGCATCGTAGCTGTGAGGGACAGCTCGGTGGATAGGATATTGGTATGTAGATAGGCTGGAAAATTGGGCGGGGATCCTGGATTCAGGATTCAATCCTGGACCGGGGAGCGGCGCGGGCTTGGAGGGCCGAAGGGCCTGTTCCTGTGCTGTATTGTTCTTTGTTCTTTGAAGGGTATTAGCTATGAGGAGAGCTTGAATAAACTGGGATTGTTCTCCCTGAAAAGGCAGAGGCTGAGGGGCGACCTGATAGAAGTTTATAAAATTATGAGGGGCATAGATAAGGTGAACAGTTGGAAACTTTTTCTCAGGGCAGAAATTACAATCACCAGGGGGCACAAGTTCAAAATAAGGGGGGAAAGGTTCAGTAGAGATGTGCGGGTGAAGTTTTTTTACACAGAGGGTGGTGAGGGGCCGGGAATGCACTGCCAAATGAGCTGGTTGAGGCAGACATGTTAGCGACATTTAAAACTTATCTGGATAGACACGTGAACAGACGAGGAATAGAGGGATACAGGCATTGGTCTCGGTAGGACAACGTGATCGACGCAGGTTTGGTGGGCCAAAGGGACTGTTCCTGTGCTGTACTGTTCTTTGTGTATATAAGTGAAAGGGAGAATATGGAGAGAACTGAGCATGCATATATGAGCGAGAGTGCTGAGTGTGTTTACGAGTGATAGGAAAAGTCGGTTTGCTGAACATGTGTACATGAGAGAGTGTTTGTCTGTATATGAGTGAGAGTGCTGAATACATGGAAATGACTGAGAGTGCTTAGCATGTGCATAAGAGCGAGGGGGAGAAAGCAGAGAGAGCTGAGCATGTGTTTATGAGTGAGGGCTGAGGATGTGTATGAGGAATATATGGAATACTATGTCCAATTCTGGTCACCACACTACCAGAAAGATGTCGAGGCATTGAAGGGAGTACAGAAAAGGTTTACCAGGATGTTGCCTGGTATGAAGGGTATTAGCTATGAGGAGAGATTGAATAAGCTGGGATTGTTCTCCCTGGAAAGACAGAGGCTATGGGGCGACCTGATAGAAGTTTATAAAATTATGAGGGGCATAGATAAGGTGAACAGTTGGAAACTTTTCCTCAGGGCAGAAATTACAATCACCAGGGGGCACAAGTTCAAGATAAGGGGGGAAAGGTTCAGTAGAGATGTGCGGGTGAAGTTTTTTTACAGAGGGTGGTGAGGGGCCGGGCCCATGAGTGACAGTGCTGAGACATGTATATGAGTGAAAGCACTGAGCGTGTGTATATCTGAGTGAGAGGAAGAGAGTGGTGGGAGTGTGGAATGAGCTGCCGGATAAAGTGGTAAATGCGGGGTCACTTTTAACATTTAAGAAAAACTTGGACGGGTTCATGGATGAGAGGGGTGTGGAGGGATATGGTCCAAGTGCAGGTCAGTGGGACTAGGCATAAAATGGTTCGGCACAGACAAGAAGGGCCAAAAGGCCTGTTTCTGAGCTGTAATTTTCTATGGTTCTAATGCAGAGAGTGCATTTCATGGGGCACTGGCTTCAGACTTGGAACAGGAGGGACTGGTCTCCATCTGAACTAACCTGGGACCAATGTTCTATTTGCGTTTATTAACAGGGGGTTTGAGTTTAAGAGCTGTGGGGTTATGCTGCAACTGTACAGGACCTTGGTGAGACCACATTTGGAATACTGTGTGCAGTTCTGGTCACCTCACTATAAGAAGGATGTGGAAGCGCTGGAAAGAGTGCAGAGGAGATTTACCAGGATGCTGCCTGGTTTGGAGGGTAGGTCCTATGAGGAAAGGTTGAGGGAGCTGGGGCGGAGGAGGATGAGAGGCGACTTAATAGAGGTTTATAAGATGATAAGGGTGGACAGAAAAGGTTTACCAGGATGTTGCTTGGTATGGAGGGTATTAGCTACGAGGAGAGCTTGAATAAACTGGGATTGTTAGAGTGCACGTTCAGAGACTATTTCCTCGGGTGAATGTAGCTGTTACTAGGGGGCATAACGATAAGGTTCATGGTGGGAGATATAGGAGGGATGTACGAGGTAGGTTCTTTACTCAGAGAGTGGTTGGGGTGTGGAATGGACTGCCTGCTGTGGTAGTGGAGTCAGACATTTTAGGAAATTTCAAACGATTATTGGATAGGCACATGGAGCACACCAGAATGATAGGGAGTGGGATAGCTTGATCTTGGTTTTGGACAAAGCTCGGCACAACATCGAGGGCCGAAGGGCCTGTACTGTGCTGTACTGTTCTATGTTCTAGTGGAAAGGAGAAACAGGATGGCCACAAGGACTTTAAACCAGCAAGTGAGGGTAAGGGAAGGGTAAAAACTACAAGAAGTGGCGGCATGACGGCACAGTGGTTAGCACTGCTGCCTCACAGCACCAGGGTCCTAGGTTCAATTCCAGCCTCGGGTCACTGTCTATGTGGAGTTTGCACATTCTCCCCGTGTCAGCGTGGGTTTCCTCCGGGTGCTCCGGTTTCCTCCCACAGTCCAAAGATGTGCGGGTTAGGTTGATTGGCCATGCTAAATTGACCATAGTGTCAGGAGATTTGCAGGATAAATGCATGGGGTGCAAACAGGAATAGGGCCTAGGTGGGATTGTGGTCAGTACAGACTTGATGGGCTGAATGGCCTCCTTCTGTACTGTAGGGATTCTATGATAATGGTTCATGGGAAACAAAGCAGCAGGTTAGCTTGTGGGGAAGTGGGTTCAACTGCATGGAAAATTATGAATAAAGTTAAAAGGTAGGAAAGCACAGGAGAAGATAGAAGTGTCCAGAACAAATAATAGGTCAGTGTTTGGAAAGGGTTAGGAATCTAACTTCAGGCACAGCAGATGACAGGATGACAATAAGAAGGTTAATGCATGACTGAGTGTGTTGTATTTGAATGCGTGCAGTATACGAAATAAAGTAAATGAGCTTGTAGCGCAGATTGAAATTGGTGGGTAGGATGTTGTGGTCATCAGAGACATGGCTGCAAGGGGATCAGAGCTGGGAGCTAAATATCCAAGGACACACATCTTATTGAAAAGACAGGTAGGTGGATAGAGGGGACAGGGTTGCCTTGTTGGTAAGAAATAAGTTCAGGGCACACAGGGTTAACACCGCTGCCTCACAGTACCAGGGATCTGGGTTCAATTCCGGCCTCGGGTGACTGTCTGTGTGGAGTTTGCACATTCTCCCAGTGTCTGCATGGGTTTCCTCCAGGTGCTCCGGTTTCCTCCCACAGTCCAAAGATTGGCCACGCTAAATTGCCCCTTGTCAGGGGGATCAGGAGGGTAAATATGTGGAGTTACGGGGATAGGACAGTACCTGGGTGGGATTGTCAGTACAGGCTCGATGGGCCAAAAGGCCTCCTTCTTGTAGATTCTATGATTCTATGAAATGAAATTAAATCGAGAGCAAGAAACGATGTAGGGTCAGAAGATGTAGACTCTGTGTGGGTAGAGTTGAGGAACCGCAAAAGTAAAAAGACAGTGATGGGAGTTATGTACAGGCCTCTGAGCAGTCGTGAGGATGTGGGGCACAATATACAAGAAGTCAGGGACAATATAAAAGGAAAAGCAAAAGCATATAATACAGCAAAGATTAATGGGAAGCCAGGGGATTGGGAAGCCTTTAAAACCAACAGAGGACAAATAAAAGAAATAAAGGAGGAAAAGATAAAATATGAGCTGAAGCTAGCCAGTAATATAAAAGAAGATTGCAAGAGGTTTTTTTAGATATATAAAGGGTAAGAGAGAGGCAAGAGTGGACATTGGACCACTTGAAAATTACGCTGGAGAAGTAGTAATGGGGAACAAAGAACTGCTGGAGGAACTGAATTGGTACTTTGCATCAATCTTCACGGTGGAAGACACTAGAAACATACAAAAATCCAAGAGGACAGAGGTGAGTACAGTGCACATTACTAAGGAGAAGGTGCTAGGGAAGCTGAAAGTCTGAAGGTGGACCAAATAGATTATACCTCAGAGTTCTGAAGAGCTAGTGGAGGCATTAGTGATGATCTTTTTGGAATCACTGGAGTCAGGGAGGGTCATGATGTGGAGATGCCGGTGTTGGACTGGGGTAAACACAGTAAGAGTTTTAACAACACCAGGTTAAAGTCCAACAGGTTTATTTGGTAGCAAATGCCATTAGCTTTCAGAGCGCTGCTCCTTCGTCAGATGGAGTGGATATCTGCTCTCAAACAGGGCATACAGAGACACAAAATCAAGTTACAGAATACTGATTAGAATGAGAATCTCTACAACCAACCAGATCTTAAAGATACAGACAATGTGAGTGGAGGGAGCATTAAGCACAGGTTAAAGAGATGTGTATTGTCTCCAGACAGGACAGCCCGTGAGATTCTGCAAGTCCAGGAGGCAAGCTGTGGCGGTTACTGATAGTGTGACATAAATCCAAGATCCCGGTTTAGGCCGTCATCATGTGTGCAGAACTTGGCTATCAGTTTCTGCTCAGCGACTCTGCGCTGTCGTGTGCCGTGAAGGCCGCCTTGGAGAACGCTTACCCGAAGATCAGAGGCTGAATGCCCGTGACCGCTGAAGTGCTCCCCCACAGGAAGAGAACAGTCTTGCCTGGTGATTGTCGAGCGGTGTTCATTTATCCGTTGTCGTAGCGTCTGCATGGTTTCTCCAATGTACCATGCCTCGGGACATCCTTTCCTGCAGCGTATCAGGTAGACAACGTTGGCCAAGTTGCAAGAGTAGGTACCGTGTACCTGGTAGACGGTGTTCTCACGTCAGATGATGGCATCCGTGTCGATGATCCGGCACGTCTTGCAGAGGTTGCTGTGGCAGGGTTGTGTGGTGTCGTGGTCACTGTTCTCCTGAAGGCTGGGTAGTTTGTTGCGGACAATGGTCTGTTTGAGGTTGTTTGAAGGCAAGAAGTGGGGGTGTGGGGATGGCCTTGGCGAGATGTTCATCTTCACCAATGACATGTTGAAGGCTCCAGAGGAGATGCCGTAGCTTCTCCGCCCCGGGGAAGTACTGGACGATGAAGGGTACTCTGTCCACCGTGTCCCGTGGTTGTCTTCTGAGGAGGTATGCCCTGTTTGAGAGCAGATATCCACTCCATCTGACGAAGGAGCAGCGCTCCGAAAGCTAATGGCATTTGCTACCAAATAAACCTATTGGACTTTAACCTGGTGTTGTTAAAACTCTTATTGTGTCAGGGAGGGTCCCAGAGGACAGGAAAATCTCTAATGTCACACCTTTGTTTGAAGGGAGGGAGGCATAAGGTGGGAAATTACAAGCCAGTTAGCCTGACCGCCGTCATTGGTAAGATTTTAGAGTCCATTATCAAGGACCAGGGAAATTGAGGATCTAATTAAAATGAAAAGTCCAGGCAACAAAAAACAGATGGAGCTCTGGAGGAATACAGAGAGTGTAGGAAAGAACTCAAACGGGGAGTTAGAAGGGCAAAAAGAGGTCACGAAATGTTCTTGGCAGGCAGGATTAAGGAGAATCCTAAGGCATTCTATTCATACGTTAGGAACAAAAGAGTTGTCGGGAGAAAATCGGACCTCTCAGGGACAAAGGAGGGGAATTATGCTTGGAACCCAAGGGAATAGGGGAGATCCTAAATAAATACTTTGCATCGGTATTCACGAAGGAGAGGGGCGTGTTAACCGGGAGTGTCTCGGAGGGAGGTGTTGACCCGTTAGAGAAAATCTCCATTACAAGAGAGGAAGTGTTAGGTTTTTTAGGGAACATTAAAACTGACAAAGCCCCAGGGCCTGATGACATCTATCCTTGACTGCTCAGAGAGACGAGAGATGAAATTGCTGGGCCTCTGACGGGAATCTTTGTCGCTTCTTTGGACACGGGTGAGGTCCCTGAGGATTGGAGGATAGCGAATGTGGTCCCATTGTTTAAGAAGGGTAGCAGGGATAACCCAGGAAATTATAGGCCGGTGAGCTTGACATCCGTAGTAGGGAAGTTGTTGGAGAGGATTCTTAGAGACAGGATGTATGTGCATTTAGAACGGAACAATCTCATTAGTGACAGACGGCATGGTTTTGTAAGAGGGAGGTCGTGCCTTACAAATTTGGTGGAGTTTTTTGAGGAAGTGACAAAAACTTTGCATCGGTATTCACGAAGGAGAGGGGCGTGTTAACCGGGAGTGTCTCGGAGGGTCTCCGGCTGGAGGTCTGTGACCAGTGGTGTTCCGCAGGGCTCTGTACTGGGGCCTCTGCTATTTGTGATATATATAAATGATTTGGAAGAAGGTGTAACTGGTGTAATCAGCAAGTTTGCGGATGACACGAAGATGGCTGGACTTGCGGATAGCGAAGAGCATTGTCGGGCAATACAGCAGGATATAGATAGGCTGGAAAATTGGGCGGAGAGGTGGCAGATGGAGTTTAATCCGGATAAATGCGAAGTGATGAAGGAAGGGCCGTGGATGTCGTCTATATGGATTTCACTAAGACATTTGACAAAGTCCCACATGGCAGGTTGGTTAAGAAGGTTAAGGCTCATGGGATACAAGGAGAAGTGGCTAGATGGGTGGAGAACTGGCTTGGCCATAGGAGACAGAGGGTAGTGGTCGAAGGGTCTTTTTCCGGCTGGAGGGCTGTGACCAGTGGTGTTCCGCAGGGCTCTGTACTGGGACCTCTGCTATTTGTGATATATATAAATGATTTGGAAGAAGGTGTAACTGGTGTAATCAGCAAGTTTGCGGATGACACGAAGATGGCTGGACTTGCGGATAGCGAAGAGCATTGTCGGGCAATACAGCAGGATATAGATAGGCTGGAAAATTGGGCGGAGAGGTGGCAGATGGAGTTTAATCCGGATAAATGCGAAGTGATGCATTTTGGAAGAAATAATGTAGGGAGGAGTTATACAATAAATGGCAGAGTCATCAGGAGTATAGAAACACAGAGGGACCTAGGTGTGCAAGTCCACAAATCCTTGAAGGTGGCAACACAGGTGGAGAAGGTAGTGAAGAAGGCATATGGTATGCTTGCCTTTATAGGACGGGGTATAGAGTATAAAAGCTGGAGTCTGATGATGCAGCTGTATAGAACGCTGGTTAGGCCACATTTGGAGTACTGCGTCCAGTTCTGGTCGCCGCACTACCAGAAGGACGTGGAGGTGTTAGAGAGAGTGCAGAGAAGGTTTACCAGGATGTTGCCTGGTATGGAGGGTCTTAGCTATGAGGAGAGATTGGGTAAACTAGGGTTGTTCTCCCTGGAAAGACGGAGAATGAGGGGAGATCTAATAGAGGTGTACAAGATTATGATGGGGATAGATAGGGTGAACAGTGGGAAGCTTTTTCCCAGGTCGGAGGTGACGATCACGAGGAGTCACGGGCTCACTGGGCGGCACGGTAGCACAGTGGTTAGCACTGCTGCTTCACAGCTCCAGGGTCCCGGGTTCGATTCCCGGCTTGGGTCACTGTCTGTGTGGAGTTTGCACATTCTCCTCGTGTCTGCGTGGGTTTCCTCCGGGTGCTCCGGTTTCCTCCCACAGTCCAAAGATCTGCGGGTTAGGTTGATTGGCCAGGTTAAAAAAAAAAAATTGCCCCTTCGAGTCCTGAGATGTGTAGGTTAGAGGGATTAGCGGGTAAAATATGTGGGAGTAGGGCCTGGGTGGGATTGTGGTCGGTGCAGACTCGATGGGCCGAATGGCCTCCTTCTGCACTGTAGGGATTCTATGATTCTATGATTCAAGGCGAGAGGGGCGATGTATAACTCAGATATCAGAGGGATGTTTTTTACACAGAGGGTGGTGGGGGCCTGGAATGCGCTGCCAAGTAGGGTGGTGGAGGCAGGCACGCTGACATCGTTTAAGACTTACCTGGATAGTCACATGAGCAGCCTGGGAATGGAGGGATACAAACGATTGGTCTAGTTGGACCAAGGAGCGGCACAGGCTTGGAGGGCCGAAGGGCCTGTTTCCTGTGCTGTACTGTTCTTTGTTTGTTCTTTGTATGAGATTTCAGAATACTTGGAAATGCATTGTAAAATAGGGCAAAGTCAGCATGGTTTCATCCAAGAGAGTCATGCCTGACAAATCTGTTAGAATTCTTTGAGGATGTAACAAACAGGTTAGACAAAAGAAAGCCAGTGGGTATTATCTATTTGGAGTTCCAGAAGACCTTTGACAACGTGTCACACAGGACGCTGCTGAGTAAGATAAGAGCTCATGATGTTAGAGGTAAGTTACTAGCATGGATATAAGATTGACTGACTGGTGGAAGGCTGAGAGTGGGGTAAAAGAGTCTTTTTCAGGATGGCAGCTGGAGACTAGTGGAGTTCCGCAGGGGTCAGTGTTGGGAACATAACTTTTCACTTTTACATCAATGATCTAGATGAAGGAATTGAGGGCATTGTGGCTAAGTTTGCAGATGATACATAGATAAGTGGAGAGACAAATAGTTTTGAGGAGGCGGGGAGATTGTACATGGCAGCTTAGTAGAGTGGGCAAAGAAGTGGCAGATGGAATACAACGTGCGAAAGTGGTCGGAAGAAAAGAGGCGTTGACTATTTTCTAAATGGGGAAAAAATTCAGAAATCGGGAGCACAAAGGGACTTGAGAGTTCAAGTTCAGGATTCTCTTAAGGTTAACTTGCAGGTTGACTTGGTAGTTAGGAAGGCAAATGCAATGTTAGCATTCATTTCAAGAGGACTAGAATACAAAAGTATGGATGTACTTCTGAGGCTTTATAAGGCTCTGGTGAGACCACATTTGGAATACTGCGAGAAAGTTTGGGCCCCGTACTTAAGGAAGGATGGGTTGGCCTTGGTGAGGGTCCAGAAGAGGTTCACAAGAATGATCCCAGAATGAAAAGCTTGACGTATGAGCAGCGTTTGAGGACTCTAGGTCTGTACTCAATGGAGTTTAGAAGGATGAGGGAGGGGGATCTCATTGAAACCTACAGAATAGTGAAAAACCAGGATAGAGTGGACGTGGGGAAAATGCTTTCATTCGCAGGAGATCCAATGGCACAACCTCAGAGTAAAGGGATGACCCTTTAGAACAGAGATGAGGAGAAATTTCTTCAGCCAGAGGGTGGTGAACTTATGGAATTCGTTGCTACAGAAGGCTGTGGAGGCCAGGCCATTGAGTGTATTTAAGATAGAAATAGATAGGTTCTTGATTGATAAGGGGAACAAAAGGTTACAGGGAAAAGGCGGGAGAATGAGGTTGAAAAACTTATGGTGGAGAAGACTCGATGGGCTGAATGGCCTAATTTTGCTCCTATATCTTATGGTCTTATGAGTGAGAGGGAGAACCATAGAACCATAGAAAATTACAGCTCAGAAACAGGCCTTTTGGCCCTTCTTGTCTGTGCCAAACCATTTTTTGCCTAGTCCCACTGACCTGCACTTGGACCATATCCCTCCACACCCCTCTCATCCATGAACCCGTCCAAGTTTTTCTTAAATGTTAAAAGTGACCCCGCATTTACCACTTTATCCAGCAGCTCATTCCACACTCCCACCACTCTCTGCGTGAAGAAGCCCCCCCTAATATTCCCTTTAAACTTTTCTCCTTTCACCCTTAACCCATGCCCTCTGGTTTTTTTCTCCCCTAGCCTCAGTGGAAAAAGCCTGCTTGCATTCACTCTATCTATACCCATCAAAATCTTATACACCTCTATAATGCAGAGAATGCAGAGACTGCTGAGCATCTTTCTATGAGTGAGATTTCTGAGTATGTGTACATGAGTGAGTGCTGAGCATGTATATATTAGTGAGAGCGAGAATGCAGAAAGTCACGAATGTGTGTATATGAGTGTGATTTCTGAGTATGTGTACGAGTGAGAGTGCTGAACACGTGTATATTAGTGAGAGCAAGAATGCAGGGAGTCACGACTGCATGTATACATGTGAGAATGCTGAGCATCACAGTTTTTTTTTTTAACTGGTCGGTGCAACATCGTGGGCCGAAGGGCCTGTTCTGCGCTGTAATGTTCTATGTTCTATGTTCTATCTGTATACGAGTGAGAGTGATGAGCACGTGGATATGAGTGAGAGGCAGAATGCAAAGAGTGCTGAGCATGTGCATATGAGTGAGTGCTGAGCATGTATATATGAGTGCGAGTGCTGTGTATGTGAGTGAGAGCGTCGCGCCCATGTATAACAGTGGGATTGCTGAGCACTTGTATATGAGTAGCAGGGAGAATACAGAGTCCCGAACACATGTAAATGGGTGAGAGTGCTGAGCAAGTATATATGAGCGAGAGCGCTGAGCATGTGTAAAAGAATGAGAAAATGCAGACTGCCGAGCGTGAGTCTATGAGTGAGAGCGCTGAAACGTGTGTATGTGAGAGAGTTCTGAACGTGTGTATATGTGAGAGTGCTGAGTGTGTGTATATGTGTGAGAGTGCTGAGCATGTCTATATGTGTGAGAGTGCTGAGCATGTGTATATGTGTGAGAGTGCTGAGCATGTGTATATGTGTGAGAGTGCTGACCATATGTATGTGTGAGAAGGCTGAGCGCGAGTATATGAGTGCTGAGCACATGTATCTAAGTGAGAGCACCAAGTGCATATTTATGAGAGAATGCAGAAAGAGCTGGCCACGTGTATCTGAGTGAGAATGCTGAAACGTGTACGAGTAAGAGTACTGAGTGTATGTATATGAGAGCAATTTTTGAGCCCTGTGTATATGAGTTAGTGTGCTGAGCACATGTATATGAGTGAGAGGGAGAATGCAGAGAGTGTTCAGCATGTATATGAGTGAGAGGGAGAATGGGGAGACGGCTGAGCATGTGTATATAAGTGAGAGGGAGAATGAATATGAGTGTACATGAGTGAGAGTGCTGAGCAGATGTGTGAGTGTGAGTGCTGAGCACATGTATGAGTGAGGGTGCTGAGCACATGTAGATAAGTGAGATCACCAAGTGTGGATTTATAAAAGAGAGCTGAGCATGTGTATGAGTGAGAGGGAAAATGCAGTGTCCCAATAGCGGTATATGAGTGAGAGTGCTACGAGAGTGCAGTCTCACACATATACACACGCTCAGCACTCTCACACACATATACACGTTTCAGCGCTCTCACTCATATACTTGCGCTCAGCAGTCTGCATTCTCTCATTCATTTACACACACTCGGCACTCTCACTTATAAACACTTGCTCAGCGCTCTCACCTGCTGAGATTTTCCAGCATTTTCTCTTTGGTTTCGGATTCCAGCATCCACATAATTTGCTTTTATTACATGCGTGACTGTACTGAACTATGAGTGAGAGGGAGGATGCAGAGAGTCCCGAACGCACGTATGAGTGAGTGCAGAGCAAGTGTATATGAGTGACAGTGTTGAGCATGTGTATGAGTGAGGGGGGAGAATGGAGAGATTGATGAGCACATGTATATGAGTGTGTGTGTTGAGAACTTGTATATGAGTGAGAGTGCTGAGCAGGGGTATGTGATTGAGTCCTGTGCGCGTATATATGAGTGAGTGGGAGAATATAGAATGCATGTATATGAGTGAGAGTGCTGTGCCTGTGTATGTGAGTGAGAGCGCCAAGCATGTATATATGAGTGAAAATGCAGAGCACATGTAAATGAGTGAGAATGCAGAGAGTGCTGAACTCAGGTATATGAGTGCTGAGCACATGTATATGAGTGAGTGTGTTGAACACATGTAAATGAGTGAGAGGGAGAATACAGAGAGTGCCGGGTGCATGTATATGAGGGAGAGTGCTGAGCTTGTGTATGAGTGAGACGGAGAATGGAGGGACTGAGCACGTATATATGAGTGAGAGTGCTGAGCATGTATATGTGAGTGAATGAGACAATGCAGAGAGTCTAGAATGCATGTATATGAGTGAGAGTGCTGAGCCTGTGTATGAGTGAGAACGCCATGCATGTGTATATGTATGAAAGTGCAGAGCACGTGTACATGAGCGAGAATGCAGACTGCTGAACTCGCGTTTCTGAGTGAGGATGCAGAAACGTCTGTATAGTGAGGGTGCTAAGTGTATGTATATGAGTGAGATTTCAGAGCATGTGTTTATGAGTGAGAGTGCTCAGTCTGTGTATATGAGTGAGAATGCTGAGCATGTGTATCTGAGTGAGAGGAAAATGCAGGGAGGGCTGAGCCTATGCATATGAGTGAGAGTGCTGAGCACGTATATATGAGTGAGGGTGTTGAGCACATGTATATGATTGAGAGTGCTGAGCACGTGTATATGAGTGAGGACTCTGAGCACATGTATATGAATGAGTGTGCTGAACACATGTATATGAGTGAGAGGGAGAAAACAGAGAGTGCTGGGTGTGTGTATAAGAGTGAGAGTGCTGAGTTGTGTATATGGGTGAGAGGGAGAATGGGACACTGTTGAGCACGTGTATATGAATGAGAGTGTTGAAACGTTTATATGAGAGTGCTGAGCACATCATTGAGTGACAACGATGACAGCACTCTATTTCACCGATAATTCCAGAGCGATGGGAACAAAGACTAAGAAAATGGAAATCTGTGAAACTGTACATGTTTATATTAAGATCCCTCTCTGTAGTTGAACTGTCACACTGACTTGTCTATTCTGTAGCCCTATGTAATTATTTCTGTGTGGCATAGTTAGGAGTTGATCGTTTTCAAGCGCACTCTGACCATGTCACAGCTTACCCTCAGATTTTAGCTTCTCTGCCATTTGGCCATTCACACCTTTTATTCTCTCTACGGACTCCATGAACAGCCTTTCCCCTTGTTTCTGTGGCTATGACTCATCTTTCATTCCCTCACCCTACAGTATGAATATCTCTCACTTACTATGCCTTTTAGCTTTGACAAAGGGTCATCTGGATTCGAAACGTCA